>NC_056747.1:778933046-779163046 GCF_019279795.1 Protopterus annectens
ATAAGGTTTGAGATTATATATTTCATACATTTACATATGAGGCTAGCAAGAATAATGCGTCTGTATTTACCAAGCCCCATGGCTGGGCTACCCTTGTGTAAGGGTATTCCAAGCTTCAGGAAAATAACCAGTGGAAAAGGTTAGATTAAAGGAGTTAAATAGGGGTTCAGGTAGGCCATATCTGGCACTGATCATCAAGTAACTAGATATATGATCAGGGCCTATGGATAAGGTGCTCTTAGCAATTGAAAAGGCTGACAGAACTTGTTACTTAGTAATTAAAGAGGTTGGCTGGGACTATGGAGACAGTGGAATAATGATAACATTGGTGGAGTAAAATTTGAATTAAGTTTGTCAGATGGGACATTAACTATTTCGTTTAGGTCAGTGTGTGCAGTATTACTGTGAACAAGCTAGAGACACAGTCGGGTAGTTGGTTCTTAATTTTCTGACATAGCTAAAGAAAGATTTGTGTTTACTCTTGTTTTTAGTTGGAGGCTTTTTAAAGTTCATGGTCAGCTTTGAAATTTGTAATTATTTTCTTAAGCTCTTTACTACTTCAGTAAGTGTGCTGTCAAGGTAGTTAGAATGAGACCTCTTATAAGTATTAAAGCATGTTTTTTTTTTTCTGTTATGTAGTTTCTTATGGGTATTCCGCAACAGGAGTTTGTTTTTTTAAATTTCTTATGATGTTTGGTGCAGATAGGAACTGCCTTATCAATACAACTATTTAAGTGGGACTACAAGTCAAAGGCATAGGAGCAACTTTAACTGTATGAGGCATAGGAGCAACTTTAGCTGTATGATACATTGGAGGAGGATTATAGAATAATTATCTATTTATCTATCTATCTATCTATCTATCTATCTATCTATCTATCTATCTATCTATCTATCTATCTATCTATCCATCTGTCTAGCTATATATCTATCTATCTATCTATCTATCTATCTATCTATCTATCTATCTATCTATTGTTGACTGGGTTAGTCCCACTAGCCAAGTGGCCTCTTTTCAGGGGAGAAATAAGAAGTCATTTATGCTTCTAGATGAAATTTGGCCATGACTTTCCCTGCACCATCATAAACGTACCTCTCAACCTCTTAGTCCAAGAAATCTGGACAAAACTCAACAAAATGGGTGCACAAAGGCCAAAACTAGGGACATATTTCAAATATTGCTGTTATTAACTTAGAAACTTAGAAAGCTGATAGAGTAACAGGGTTTGTTTTAACATACATTTTCTGAAGGATTTGAAGTCTGAAACTCAAATGTATGTCATTATTTAGTGACTTCCGTCCTCAGACAACCCTAGTGATTTGCCAGAAAACCACAAATTTTATGAGGAACAAAGCAAAATATGAGCCACAAATCTGGGCATTCTGCAAAAATCTGGGCAGTTGAGAGGTACAAGGTAATGCAGTAGGACTGCTGCCAGAAGAGAACACTATGGAAGAACTGGAGAAGAGAAAGAAAACTTAGCACGCTATGGTTGTTTTGCAGTATGAAGAAAATAATTGCTGTGAAGAAACAAGTAAGGATGTAAGGTAAGTGGAGTACCACATACTGTAATGATCAAACTTCAGCCTGGTGGTTTGGAAAGTGAGGTATTAATTAAAGTGATGGTTGAAGGAGAACCATGCACATAAATACACAAAAACATACTCAGAGGCTCTAAATAAAAATCTACCTAAGCAACAGAGACCTCCAAAGCAGACATCCAAGCAAACGCTACCTCAAAACAAAACACACACAACACATAGCCCACAAAGTCAGTGTGCCAAGCAGCCACAGCCCTTAAGGCTGAATAACACACCTGATACTCTTGTAATAGGTGACTCTATTGTCAGACACACTGACATCCCGCTCACCAGGCTGAATAAAGAGAAGGTCACGGTGAGCTGCCTGTCGGGTGCTAGGATCCGCCACATAACGCAAGCACTCAGGTCACTCCAAAGCAAATACAAATATGATTCAGTCATTGTACATGCTGGTGTGAATGACCTGAGATGTACCTCCCTGGACTACACGAAAAGACATAGAGGAGCTCTCTGATCATGTAGCCCAGGCTGGTATGACCCTGACCTTGAGCAGCATCTTACCCTCACCTAGAATGATGCCACAGTACAAAGACAAAATGATCGATTTTAACAATTGGCTAAAATTTTGGTGTCATTCAAAGGGGATCCAGTGTCTGTCAGCCTGGGATGACATGCTCGACAAGCCATGTTGCTTCGCTAGGGACGGCTTGCACCTGTCACCACTGGGCTTTCGGATATTGGCAAAGGCTCTTGCCACCCCCATAGTGCGTCTTTTAGGCAAGGCTCAAAAAGTCAAACCCACCCCCATAGACAGCACAAGGAACAAGAAACTAAGGGTAATGCTGCTAAACGCCAGAAGCCTTAACCTCAAGATGCACGCACTCGAAGCTCTCCTCAGTATGGAGAACATCGATATCTATGCAGTGACAGAAACCTGGTTCAAGGCTCCAGAGAGCACCCCAGCACTACCAGGCTATACCTCATATCATGCTTTTCATCCCCAAAACCCGGACCGAACCACAATAGGCGGGGGAGTTTCCATATTTATCAAGGATATCCACACCTCCAGGTTAGTGGCATTGCACGAAGTATCGGAGACCATCCATGTGCAACTAACAGTGGGCAAGACTGCTTTTCAGTTTATAGCATCCTACAGACCACCCTCTCAAAGTCAGGAATCCCACTCGGCTTTCCTGAAAACATTGGAGAACATGAAGATCTCTCCGAACACCATTATATTGGGTGACTTCAACTACCCAAACATTGACTGGGAGCACTACTCAAGCCCCAGCACTTTAGTCCAAAGGTTTCTGGAAATTATAAACTCAAATTCTATGGAACAACTAGTCACCACTCCCACAAGAGGGGACAACATACTAGACCTGATCATTACCAACATGGGGACTCTATGCTCCACACCAGAAGTATATCCCTCATTGGTAAGATCAGACCATAAATTAATTTCACTGGATGTCCACATCCCGACCCCACCCCCAGCCCAGAAAACCACAGTGAAAAACTTCTCAAAAGCGAACTTCTCACTTCTCAAAACCAAAGTGGAATCCTTCAAGGCCCCAGGGCCAGTGGAAACTACGGCCCAAACTGCAGAATCCTATATAAACACATTCTACGGACATCTCCAGGAATGCATGGATCATGCTATCCCAAACAAAACCAAGACCCAATCATCCAAATGCAGGCATCCAGTCTGGTGGACCCCTGCCATAAATAAACTGTACAACAGAAGGAGGAAGCTACTACATGATAGAGCAAAATCCCTAATAGGGAAGGCATCTCTGATCAGTACTAGCAAAACATTACAATCCCTCATAAAATCCTCCAAGGCCAGCTTCGAGAGAAAAATTGTACAGGACACCAAAGACAATCATAAGGCTTTTTTCAGTTATGTTAGGAACCTGGGATGCAACTCCCAGACTTGTTCTGAGTTGATTCTAAATGACAAAAAATACACTGAACCCACAGACATCGCCAATATCCTGGCAGACAGGTTCAGTGCAAACTTCTCCACACCCTCCTCACCAAAAGAGCAAGTATCTATCCCGGCAGAGGGCTGCCTCCCAAACATCTCTGATGCTCGGGTGAAGGCTGCCCTCTCCAAAGCAAAAAACACTGCTTCCATGGGACCAGATGGCGTCCCAGGTTGCGCCCTACATGAACTCCAAGAGGAACTAATCCCTCAAATAAAACAGCTATACAATCTCAGCCTCACTACAGGATATGTGCCCACAGAATGGCGTACAGCAACAGTGGTCCCACTCCACAAAGGTGGAGCCTCACGACCCTGGAAACTATCACCCCATAAGCCTGACTAGCTTAGTGTGCAAGGCTATGGAGAGGATCATCATGGGGCTCATAAACAAAGACATTGGGGACCTACAGACACTAGATCCTACCCAGTTCGGCTTTGTCAAGGGCAGATCCTGCCTTTTGAACCTGGTTGACTTCTTCGAAACAGTCACCAAAGCCATAGATGAAGGGAAGGTAGTCCATACAGCCTATCTGGATCTTGCAAAGGCATTTGACACAATACCCCACTTGGGCATCATAGATAAGCTATCCAGCTTAAATATAAACCCCTATGTCACAAGATGGGTCGCAAACTGGCTCAAAGACAGAACCCACAGAGTGAGAGTTGCTGGAGCCATGTCAGACTCGAAACCGGTCACAAGTGGCATCCCACAGGGTTCTGTCCTGGGACCACTCTTGTTCGGTATATACTTTTCCGAGGTACAGGCAAACGTGGGAGGACTATGGCTCACCAAGTTCACAGACCCACCATGGGGAGCGTTTTCAATTTTGTTTTGGCATCGTGGGAGAGCAATTTTGTGTTCAAGCATCCATTTTTAGCAGAGAGGGTCCATCTGTATACGAGGTTTTTGGATGATATTTTTATCGTTATGGAAGGAAATAGGGAGGTAGCGGACAGTTTGGTGAAGGAGTTCAACAATTCCACTGAGTTTTTGAAATTCACCTGGGAGTATCATAAAATGAGGGTGTCTTATTTAGATGTGGAGTTAATAAAAATCACCTGAAAATGGGTGCATGGTAGCCAAGATTTATCGAAAGCCGACATGGTCCAATAGCTACCTTCATTTCGATAGTAATCATCCATATCACCAAAACGTACATTGTGAAAGGACAGTTAGTCCGAGCGGCTAGAATGGTGACCTTAGATGATGATTTTGTGGTAGAAATGGAAAACATCAAAGAATTGTTTTCTAATAGAGGCTACCTGACCCCCATGTTGGTAGAGCTAATAATGGAGGTACAGCAGAAGAGAAGGGTTGGATTTTACCAACCGCTATTGAATTTCCATCAGGGGTCACTGAATGTAGATAATGGGACAGATGAGAATCCTAAGTCCATTACTCAGTCCATGAGGTATGTAATGACATATAGTTTGGATGCCCCAGAAATCAGCTCTATTATAAAAAGATTTTGGGCAGTCGCTATCAGTGAGTTTGACGGGCTGCAGCAATTGGGTCCCTTAGTTCAGTTTACATATAGGAAGGGCCCTGGCCTAAAGAACATTTTGGAAGGCCAGTCGGGAGGTACAAATATAAGGGCTGGTATGTATACATGCAATTTATGTAGATATTGCAGATTTGTCAAAACGGGGCTTCAGTTTTTTATCCGGAACAACATCTATACAGTAAAAGGAAGATATAACTGTAAAGTTCTCATGTTGTATATGTGGTGAAGGTCTTTCCTGTCCATGTTTCTATGTGGGGAAAACGGACAGGAAAATGTGCCAACGCATATATGAACATGAGTATGCTATAAAAAAGAACAAGGAAGAAAATGCCCTAGCTAAACACATTCAAGAGCATCCTGAGCATGGATTTGGCTTTATGGCTATTGATCATATAAATACCAGACATGGAAAAGGGAAGGATTCATTATTATTAGAAAGGAAGGAATTGCTTTGGCAATTGAGACTCAGAGCATTTGCTTCTCCAGGTCTCAATGGCATGTTGTCCATTTCATGCATTTTAAAGTTAAAGAGCCTGGAGAGGTAGTTAAATTCAATATGGGGTATTTTAATGAGTTTATATTTATGCATGTTTACATGAATAAAATTTTATATAAATTTTACATAAATGTTATATAATTTTTATAAAAAATTTTTTAGATGTTGAACCCCATCACACTTGGTAAATAGGAGAGTCACATATAGAAACGGAGCAGTGAATTTTATGCAGTTTGGGAATTTGTATTTGCTGCATCAGGTTTTCAGTTAGAATATGTACATTTATAATTATAATGTTCATATTTGACTTCATTATAATTTTATTTTATATATATAAATATTCTTTTATTATTGTATTTTTAATTCCATTTATCTAATTTTTAAGTGGAATTATATTATTGTATGAATACTTGAGTGTGATGATCATAGTGATGGAAAGAGGGTGTGCTATCCCTTTAAGTCAATTTGAGGAAGTGATGTCATTACTCAGAGTTTTTAAAGCCAAGAGTACTGTTGAAACTTTTTTTGGATACATTGTTTCTGAAGAAGTTAGTCTGTGGACTGACGAAAAGCTATATTTTTAAGGCTTAAATAAAGCAGTTTTGCCAGAGTTTTTCCAGTTTTCCAGTTTTCAGCTTTCAGTTTTTCGCTTATTGGATTTATCTGCTTGTATAGCTGCTTACTTTGGGTGTACTCCAGCTGAGTTTGCTGTTGGATTTCCTTTGGGAGTTTACAGGCCGTTGGTTTCCTTTGTGTGGTTCCTGAAGTTTGTTTCATGTTTTTACATAATGCAAGCACTCAGGTCACTCCAAAGCAAATACAAATATGACTCAGTCATTGTACATGCTGGTGTGAATGACCTGAGATGTACCTCCCTGGACTACATGAAAAGAGACATAGAGGAGCTCTCTGATCATGTAGCCCAGGCTGGTATGACCCTGACCTTGAGCAGCATCTTACCCTCACCTAGAATGATGCCACAGTACAAAGACAAAATGATCGATTTTAACAATTGGCTAAAATTTTGGTGTCATTCAAAGGGGATCCAGTGTCTGTCAGCGTGGGATGACATACTCGACAAGCCACGGTGCTTCGCTAGGGACGGCTTGCACTTGTCACCACTGGGCTTTCGGATATTGGCAAAGGCTCTTGCCACCCCCATAGTGCATTTTTTAGGCAAGGCTCAAAAGTCAAACCCACCCCCATAGACAGCACAAAGAACAAGAAACTAAGGTTAATGCTGCTAAACGCCAGAAGTCTTAATCTCAAGATGCACGCACTCGAAGCTCTCCTCAGTATGGAGAACATCGATATCTATGCAGTGACAGAAACCTGGTTCAAGGCTCCAGAGAGCACCCCAGCACTACCAGGCTATACCTCATATCATGCTTTTCGGCCCCAAAACCCGGACGAACCACAAAAGGCAGGGGAGTTTCCATATTTATCAAGGATATCCACACCTCCAGGTTAGTGGCATTGCACGAAGTATCGGAGACCATCCATGTGCAACTAACAGTGGGCAAGACTGCTTTTCAGTTTATAGCATCCTACAGACCACCCTCTCAAAGTCAGGAATCCCACTCGGCTTTCCTGAAAACATTGGAGAACATGAAGATCTCTCCGAACACCATTATATTGGGTGACTTCAACTACCCAAACATTGACTGGGAGCACTACTCAAGCCCCAGCACCTTAGCCCAAAGGTTCCTGGAAATTATAAACTCAAATGCTATGGAACAACTAGTCACCACTCCCACAAGAGGGGACAACATACTAGACCTGATCATTACCAACATGGGGACTCTATGCTCCACACCAGAAGTATATCCCTCATTGGTAAGATCAGACCATAAATTAATTTCACTGGATGTCCACATCCCGACCCCACCCCCAGCCCAGAAAACCACAGTGAAAACTTCTCAAAAGCAAACTTCTCACTTCTCAAAACCAAAGTGGAATCCTTCAAGGCCCTAGGGCCAGTGGAAACTATGGCCCAAACTTCAAAATCCTATATAAACGCATTCTACGGACATCTCCAGGAATGCATGGATCATGCTATCCCAAACAAAACCAAGACCCGATCATCCAAAGGCAGGCGTCCAGTCTGGTGGACCCCTGCCATAAATAAACTGTACAACAGAAGGAGGAAGCTACTACATGATAGAGCAAAATCCCTAATAGGGAAGACATCTCTGATCAGTACTAGCAAAAAATTACAATCTCTCATAAAATCCTGCAAGGCCAGCTTCGAGAGAAAAATTGTACAGGACACCAAAGACAATCATAAGGCTTTTTTCAGTTATGTTAGGAACCTGGGATGCAACTCCCAGACTTGTTCTGAGTTGATTCTAAATGACAAAAAATACACTGAACCCACAGACATCACCAATATCCTGGCAGACAGGTTCAGTGCAAACTCCCCCCCCCCCAAAACAGCAAGTATCTATCCCAGCAGAGGGCTGCCTCCCAAACATCTCTGATGCTCAGGTGAAGGTTGCCCTCTCCAAAGCAAAAAACACTGCTTCCATGGGACCAGATGGCATCCCAGGTTGCATCCTACATGAACTCCAAGAGGAACTAATTCCTCAAATAAAACAGCTATACAATCTCAGCCTCACTACAGGATATATGCCCACAGAATGGCGTACAGCAACAGTGGTCCCACTCCACAAAGGTGGAGCCTCTACGGACCCTGGAAACTATCGCCCAATAAGCCTGACTAGCTTAGTCTGCAAGGCTATGGAGAGGATCATCATGGAGCTCATAAACAAAGACATTGGAGACCTACAGACACTAGATCCTACCCAGTTCGGCTTTGTCAAGGGCAGATCCTGCCTTTTGAACCTGGTTGACTTCTTCGAAACAGTCACCAAAGCCATAGATGAAGGGAAGGTAGTCCACACAGCCTATCTGGACCTTGCAAAGGCATTTGACACAATACCCCACTCAGGCATCATAGATAAGCTATCCAGCTTAAATATAAACCCCTATGTCACAAGATAGGTTGTAAACTGGCTCAAAGACAGAACCCACAGAGTGAGAGTTGCTGGAGCCATGTCAGACTCGAAACTGGTCACAAGTGGCATCCCACAGGGTTCTGTCCTGGGACCACTCTTGTTCGGTATATACTTTTCCGAGGTACAGGCAAACGTGGGAGGACTATGGCTCACCAAGTTCACAGACGACTGCAAACTGGGCGCCATAATCGACTCTCCAGCTGACACAAACATCCTTCAAAAAGGTCTCACAGAGACAGATAACTGGTGCCAGCACCATGGTTTAAAGCTAAATGCCAAAAAATGTATAGTCATACCCTTTGGCAAAACAATGTGCCCACAAATTACCACATAGGCGGAAACCCATTAAGTACAGAGAAAGTTATTAGGGACCTGGGGACCCAAATTGATAGCAATCTCTCCTTTGAAAACCACATTGCCAAAGTGGTTAGAAAGACCTTCTACATAGCCCACCTCATCACAGAGGGTTTCACATCTAGAGCAAGAGAGGTAATCGTGCCTTTATTCATCCCTCATCAGGCCCATCATAGAATACAATGCCCCTTTTGGGATGTACCTTACCCAACACCTGCAGCAATTAGAAAGACCCCAAAAGTATCTCACCAAGAGGATCAAGGGTCTCAAACAGATGCCATATGCTGCTCGGTTAAAAAACTCCAGCTCTACTCAGTTGCATACCGCCTACTTTGAGGCGATCTATGCCTGACATACAAAGCTATGTCAAATCCAGAATTAATGGACATGCTCCACCTCAGTAAATCTAAATCCCTTAGAGCCACATGCTCGAGGGACTTGAACCTCAGCACAGAAATAAATAGAACTTGCTGGAGGGACAGATTCATAACCCAGAGGCTCCATTTGCTCTGGAATAGAATTCCAGTTCATGTGAGGCAGAGCACCTCACTGAATCTCTTCAAGAAGAATCTCGATAGGTGGATGGGGGATCATAGGTTTGTCTCAGGGATTACTCCCGTGTCACTATTAGACAGAGGCACAGTAAACTAAACCTTAAAAAGGGCACAGTATACTCAAATCAAGGGGTGGCGTAAGCCATACAGAATCAGGCTAGGCTTATAATTGCCCCAGGGCAGATAGCCTAGTATGAACCTATGAACCTATGAACCTATGAGGTAGCTGTTCCATGGTTACAGTTCGAAACAATCCAGGCAAGATGGAAAAGAGTGCAGATGACATAGTGAGAGAAGATGGTTTGGATAAACAGGGTGGCAATGTTAGAATAGGAGAATATGATGTTTATTGAGGGTACTAACACTTTGTCAAAAATACATGTTTATAAAATGAAAAAGATATATACATCTGTTGCATCAAAAACTGTGAGTACATTAAAGAAAAGAATGATGTGAACTTAGTGCAAAGACAGATGTCTGTTGTTAAAATTGAGCCCTCACAGGGGGAAACAATGGATTCTACATGTGGGGCTATTTGGTAAACACATTAGGCATTAAACCAGAGGACAGCAGAGCTTTAATTCACATAGGTAGTGAAAGCTTTTGTGAATTAACATTTGAGATTTTAGAAATGGCAGAAAAGTTTCTTATTAGTTTTGATGCAAAATGTTTATGTGAACCTTAGAATAAATATATTGCACGAGGTTCATAAAGGATGCTTACAAGAAAGATGAAGCTTCAGTTCAGTTGATGCGACTAAAGGAGAAATGACTTTTTTCTGAAAAATGCAAAGCGGTGTATGATATACAAAAAATGGCTGGATGATAGAAGTTTATGGAATGGAATATGGGATATTAATGTTTGCCTGCATAATACTGAAAGGAAATATGTCATTTGTCAAATGTACTTATTATAAATAAATAACAAAAACTGAATGCTTTAGTGTTGGAGGCAGCTGAAAACATAAGTTCATAATAAGTGCTAGGCTAGGTGCCCCCACAGGCCATTTTAAGCCTAGCCAGTTTCCTTTTTGATGCTTAAATTAACCTATCCCATTTTGAGTTAGATTGCCCTTACCCATCCCATAGTCGATAATTATATATTAGCCCTAGTGAGAATAAGTAGAATCATACGTTAGATAATTTGAGGGGGACCAGTGCATGGGATAAAGCATTTACGAGCCGCTTCTGTCCATTAGTAGTACACGGGGCAGTCCTGGGATAACTTTTATGTCTCCCATCCATAGATCCAAGTTGTGCTTGAATATGTACAGGGATGAGCTTTGGTTTATTTGGATGGGCAGTCTGTTCCAGCAGCAGTATCCTCCTTGAGATATACCTATCCCTCGAAACCATTCTGTTGATGTTGCAGAAGAGGTTTATATCCTAGCCCAAGTATTTCTGATGCCATTTGACTTGCTGATATGCAGTAAACCCATCAGTATTGGGTCAGAGGATGCATTTTATGCCAGACACAAGTCACTTCTAATCAATCTATAGGATGCCAAGTATAGTGAACAGGGCTTTGAGTCAATCCATTTTGGACATTTTGTTTAGGCCTTGTATCCTTTTAGTAAGGTATCTCTGGATGCATTCCAGTTGCTGCATGTGTTTGGACAGATACTAGCCAGAGGGGGCATTATACTCAATGACTGGCTTATTGAAAGCTGAGTAAAGGGAAGCAATGGCATCCCTAAAGCTAGACTTAATCTCTTTATTTTTTTGATGTATTCTCAGGTGTAGATGTATACTCCTGTGTGTATATTGCTTATATATATATATATATATATATATATATATATATATATATATATATATATATATATATATATATATATATATATGTATATATATGACAATTGCATTTTCTTCTCCTAGCATGTTTTCTTTTCAGGGCTACGTCTTCCCTTCTCAAGGCAAGAAAGCTCTGAAGTTTCTGGCATTCAAACTGTTCTTTTTATGTATCTCCAGTCAATCCCATGGCAGTTAGGGTGCCTAGAAGGTGCCTTGAAACCGTGAATGCTAGCCAATGGTCATATCCTAGTCAGGATATAACTCAAGTAATTTGGGCTAATACAAAGTGATCTGTTACATCTACTGCGTTGGTAAGTTTACTTACACAACTATACTTTCCCAATTATGTTCAATTTGCTACTCTGATTTAGAGCAAATACCCAATGACATGCAGGGTGAATCCATGTCCTTCATAGTTGCTTTTGGCCAACCTAGATTTATTGGGTCCAGTTATTAACCAAATTCTAGCATAGACTCTGAGTCTGGTTATTTTCCAATTGTTTAAAACAGGCTATAGTTATTCCCACCTTCAAGAAACATTTGAAACACAGTTGTTTTGATGTCTATCGTCCTATCTTTAACTTACACTCTCTATTTATTTCATTTATTTATAGATAAGGTTAGTGGACATTTCTGAGAAGTTAATGTGCAACTTTATCTATTTGTAGCACTAAAATGCTTGTCAGACAAATAATTACACAAATATGGAAAAGAAGCAATAAATATTATCTTAAGAGCATCTTATAAAAGCAATATGTATATGATAAGAACAAATATTTAAAAGTAAATATTGCTCCCCATACAAACCTTAGAGAAACTCTTCTAAAAATATATTGAATTATATTTAATAGCCAGCGGTCTCTTGTACACAAATCAGTCCTATTTTTCACACTCACCATAGCAATGGTGCCCCTTTTTGAATGGTATACAATCTGATTACAGGCACCAGTCAGTGTTTTATTCCTTACTGGTTGCACTTGATCATAACATTTTGACTATGCATCACCTGCCACACCATGTCTTCTCTTTTTTCTTTCCTTCAGTCATTCACAGAGAGTTGCATCAGGATGTTACTCTTCTAGATTTTTTCCTCTATTATCTGTATGGTCACTGGCTCTATTTGGGGTCTGTTATTTTTCACAGTGTTTATGCTGCCTGCAAGTGGTCATATTAAAAGGAAAGGAATTCTGGCACTTTTATGCTAATGCCAATCAGATCTCCCTCTCCTTCCTTCAGGAAGATGTTATAGAGATTCTCTGTCTGTGGATGTTTCATAGTTGGTTGAAGCATAATATCTCCAGGATTGAGGCCATGGTGCTGCATGGTACTTTTTTGATTTCTTTCCTCCAAGTTGTCTTATATCATCATCAGCGGCAGTAAATCAGACTTTTTGTGTATGGTGCAAAATCTTGGCATGACCCTTCATGACAGACAATTATATAAGGGACAGATGTCAGCCATTACTGAGTGATATTACCATTTGAGACAGTTGCTTAGATTAAACACCTGCTTTCATGAACATTCTGCAGTAGTTATTCATGTCCTGGCTTCTTTCCTTGTTTGTTGATTGATGTAATTAATGGCCTTTACTTGGGGCTTCTGACATTGAAATGTTTAAGTTGCAACTGATGCAGAACTCCACTGCCTGGTTAATTAAAAGTATCATGCATCACTTGCAACTTGTTATACCTCATGCTTCACAGACTGCATTGGTTTCCTGGTTGGTTTCATATATTTTAACATCTTGGTTTTGGTTACAGGACATGTTTATAGATGGGTTAATTTCTATTAATGAATTACATTATTTGCCAGTAGAGTGTCTAGTTACCCCAACTATTTTCAGGGTTCCGAAAATCCATAAAGATGTGAGTCAACCACCAATGAGGCCAATAGTGGATGCTAGGGGCTCCATTACTTATCCTTTGGCTAAATACCTAGATAAAGAGCTTACTAAATTTGTATGGGGTGAGCACAACACTTGCATCAATTCATGGGATTTTTTATAGAAGATGGATGCTATTGAATTTAAAAATTAATATCTGCTTATTACGATTGATGCTGTTAATCTTTACAGTGTGATACCCCACGAGATTGGTATACAATGGTTTTGTGAATATTTGCAGTCCAAAAGCATTAACTTACATGAGCAGATTTTGGATCTAATTTTAAGGAATAACTTTATCCTGTTTGAAGGAGAGTATTTCCTTCAAAATGAAGGTGTGGCAATGGGTTCCTCTTGTGGGGGCCTATATGCCAATATTATTTGCCAATATTATTATGTTAGATTGTGAAAAGCGATATCTGAAACAGTCTCAATATTTCCCATTCTGCAAATGTTATATGCACTATTTGGATGATATATTAATTTTATGGGAAGGACTAAAAGATATGGTTATAACCTTCCTAGAATATATCAGTAGTACAACAAATTTTTTGAAATTCACACATACTATAAGTGAAAGGTCTATCCAATTTTGGATATATAACTAACGAAAGATGAGGTCAATAATAGGTTTTTGACTAAAATGTATTGTGAAAGTACATACTCTAATAGTTTCCTTCATATCAGTAGTTGTCATCCGTTCCAACAGAAACAGGCAGTAGTAAAGGGCCAGTTAGTCTGGGCGACCCGGATGACTACTATATGGGAGACTTTTATATAGGAATGTAATATAGGTTCATAGGTTCATAGGTTCATACTAGGCTATCTGCCATCCATTGGTCAAGATACTTAAACAGATGTTTATTAAAATGGGATACCCAAGCAAATTAATAGATCAGATTATGAAGAAGGGAAAAATAAAAAAAAGTGGACATTTTTTGCCCATTTTGAGTACCAGGGGTATCGGTGAAGTACAACCCATGAATGAAATGGATGATGAATTACATACACAGGAAGATGCTGTTGTAAATATTATGGAGACGAATACTTCTAGTGTTAGGACATCTTATCAAAATAGTTTTTTTAACTACATACAATAGGGATGCAGCCACAATAAATAATACTTTGGTTAAGAATGGGGAGTTTATAAGAAATGATAAGGAAATGATGGATATTTTAGGAGATGTTCCCATTTGTGTATATAAAAAGGATATTGTTTAAAGAGTATGCTTGAAAATAATAAACTTAAGCAACATAAAGGATATCTGCACAAATGTGGTATGTGTAAGGTTTGTAAAAATATTTTAGAGACCGAAGTAGTGGAGATAAATGTGAAGAAAATTTGGTTTAAGGAAAACATTTTCTTGTTTAACAGAATGAGTTGTCTGCTGTGCCCTTTGGTATTATTGCCCATGTTTTTATGTGGGCAAAACTGAGCATAGACTGAAAAGTAGAATTGGGGAGCATCTGAGGAATATACGTGATGGTTATGAATGTAATACATTGGGAAAACATATTATGTCATTTCCACAACATGAGTTTAAATTTATTGTGCTTGACACCATAAAGGCTGCACCCCGGGGTGAAGTTTGGCCATACCTGCTGAAGAAAATGGAGCTTTCCTGGCAGCTTCGACTTAACTCAGTAAACGGGCCGGGTTCGAATAAAAATATATCGATTAGCAGCTTACTAAAAATAAAAGCACTTAGTAGGTGCTAGTCATCGGTTATGAAAGGGACATTTAGATTCAAGTTATATATTTATTATATATATATTTATAACTTATGTATTTATATATATTTATATACTTATACATATTAATTGGCTTTGAATATATTTATTCCCATAATATTTATTAGGTTTGATATTAATCCACTATCTATTCAATTTTATAATGGATTTATTTTTATAAATAAGTTTTATAATGATTCTATATAGTTGTCATAGTCATTTTAGGTACACCGAACCCTTTATAGTGGACTTTTAAGCTGTGATTAATTATGTATGTATTTATTATATAAATTTTATGACATGGGGTGTCCATGTACAAGCTGATAGCTTTTTACAGTCAATCAATAGCAGTCATTGAATGTTTATTTGTTATCTGGGGAATTGCTGCTTTATTTAGGCACTGTCACTTTAAAATGTTCAACTGTGATTGCTATCAGGAAATGAAGTCATTCGAGCACTAGTTTTAAATCTTGGTTTGCCTGTGTTAGCTTATCTGATGAAGTCTCTTGGATTTTTAATTTGAGACAAAAGCCTCTCTTTTTAATAATAACGTTTTTTGCCTACTACAGGGAGAAGTGAATGTGTTTTGCCTGCCTTATACTTGGTTGCTTCAGGATATACTAGTATACCAGCCCTTATCTGGCCATTTTAGAGTATAATTGTAAAATACTAACCACTTACATATATTTCAAGGGGTAATTATTGCATAAAAATCAAGATATAATGGAATACAGTATACATGCTTCTTTTTGTTTTCCTGTTCTCCATTGATGGACATTCTATTAATGTAATAGTCCAACATTCCTTGCTGTGTTTCTAATGTTTATTTGGCTACTTTCCCCTAAGATATCTGCGAGGTATAATGGTTTGTCAAGTATCATACTTTTAATTTATTTATTTGCTCGTTAGATTGACATTCATTACTTGGGCAAGTGAGCTGGTCCATGGGCTTGCTCTCATCCACAAACAAGGTCATAATAGCAAACAACAGGACAATACAAATTTTGTAGTACAGTCACTATAATAGTACATTCCGGTATCATGACAACAATAAAACAGTATTCAGAACCAGTCATGTAAAGATGTTTCAATATGAACAGTGAAAACTTACATTTAGTATTCTTCAGAACATTCAGATAAACAGAAGTATATTCAGCTGTAATCATAATCAGGACAGTTCAATAGCATTCAGAACAGTGCAGTTCAGTGAAATAGTGCAGTCGGTAGTCATCATAACATTGATGCAAACAGCACTTCTTAGACATAATGATATAACAACAGCCAGTTAGCCAGAGTATACATAAATGTAAAATTTACACGTACTGCGTTTACCATACTGTTTGTTGAGTGTTCAGTTTGTTGAATGCCATTGCTGGTGGCAAAAGTTGACAAATGCAGAATTTGCCAAGTGCAGGAAGATTTGACTTGTGCAGTATCTAATTTCCGTTAAGCAGGAGTGGGTAGTAATGCCAAGATTGTCATTTATAACAAAAATGTTGGCAATGGGGCCTGAGTGTCTATGTGTGTGTGTGTCAGGTGGTGCATCTTGTTTAGTGGTACTGTTAGGGAAAGGGTGCTTAGTGACCTAACCTGTAGGGCTGGGGGTTACAGGCAAAAGTAGGGTTCGTTTTTCTAACAGTACCACAATGCAGACAGAGTGTGTCAACATTTTGTTATTATCATTATTTCTCTTGGCAGTCACAAAAGGATATGGTTTTAGTTTCTTTTCCAGATGACAATTGTTGTTTTCGATCAGCTGTGATGATGGCAACATGCTTCCAAAAGATATTATGTATAATTGTAAGTGTGTTTGACTAATAAATACTTTCACTTAAACATACAGTATAATATGTACATATGATCAGAACAGAAGATTGCAGTGCTGGCTCTGTTTTGGAGCTGACATTCTTTTGCATGTGTATCATCCTATCTACACTGGGAAGCATTGTTTACTAGCACCTCACCCTGGATCCTACATTTCTTCTGACATATTCCCACAGCCTTTGCCAGAAGCCAGTAGTGCAGCTTGACCAGTCATCGCCCCCGTAGGTGAGCCAACATTAGGCACTCACTCCAACCCTCCCTGGTCAACTTCTCCAGTATACATTTTAGTACCTCTCCCAAAAATGGAAATGCAATTGCACTCTACCTACCTAACCTGCTCAATACATAAATACTTCATCACACACAAAGTTTGTTCTTCCTTACACACTATTGATTTAACCCTATGTACTGCCCTCATGCAAATGTTACCTCTATATCACTTTCAGAGGTTTTAAACCACTGTATTAATTTAACTTATGCTATTATTCATGCATAAAGAACCCATCCATGCTAATGTTACTTCTATATCATTTTCAGATGATTTAAACCTTTGTATTAATTTAACCTTGTACCACTGTTCTCAACCACTAAACATGTAAATATGTGTTACATCCTTCTAAGCTACTGTTTAACTTTTGTTTAGTTTTTTTGCTTTTTGTATAACTTTGCTGAGCTTGTTTCGGTTTCCACTATGTACTGTACATTATATTATGGAGCTTGTACTATGTATTATTGGAGCTTTTCTCCACGGGCCTCCACTGAAAATAGGCTGTTTGAGCCCAGTGGACCTCCTTGGTCATCAAACTAGAACTAAATAAATAAATCAATAAATAGTATTCAGTTCCCACAACATTTAGGACACAGTTAAGGCTTTGTCTTTCTCCACTGGAATACTCTCCTTGTGCAACTTAAATGTTTTATTTTTTTGGTAAACATGCATCTCCTTCTCTTTCTTGCCATTTACAGTCAGACCTAGCCTCAACTATGTGTCTGTGTTCCAGCAGGTCACGCTGACTTCCCTCCACATAGGATGATAACTGCATGTGCTGTTTATTTTTATCCCCCCAGCCAGCTCATCTAGCCACAGCTATCAGCTGTTTAGATTTTAGAACAATGTGTGTAATTTGTTCTCAGACTTTTGCCACACCCCTCCTAAAACTGGAAATTATTTTGAGCTGTTCCAAGTTAAGAATACCAGCAGTTATTTATTTATTTTTGCTTTATTTGTAACTATGGATGCTAAACTTGAGAGGTGTTCCTCTAGAGCCCATGTTACTAATCAAACCAGCGTTGTCTAGACCACAGAGTTCTGTATTAGTACATCTGTTAGCCCTTCAGTAAACTGGCAGTGTTTGCCCAGTCTGCAAAGCTCAGCCAAGTACTTGAGACTGAAGTCAAGTCGCATTCAGTTCCTCTTATGGAACCTAAAATATTCTGCAGTTACCAAATTTTTCAGGCTTAAATTCTTCTATAGAACCTTTGCATTCTTGTGAAATTAATTTCACATCAGTTAGTTAGCACTACCAAACTTTGAAACGGTTAATTTTGATCCTATCTTATTTAGCAGAAATGGAATCCATTTGCCAGGTCAGAATGCCATTAAATACAGTTCTGTTTCATTAATATCACTACCCAGAATTCTAATAGCATCAAATGCTTTACTATAATCAGAATGTTCACACATTCACCATTTTTCCTATGGATATTCTATGTTCTTTTAAAATCTGTCTCAGCCTGTGAGACATAATTTAGACAGCAGCGATTCTGCAGTTTTTGATGTTGACCACCCACAATTTTGCAGTTTATTTATTTTCCAAAGAGTTAGTTTTTGGACAAATCTCTGTATGAACAGTAATGATGAGTTATACAGTACCACTACATAATCGAACGGATAAATACATAATTCTTGTCAGTGCAATATTGCTTTTTTCCAAAAGCTTTGAACAATTAACATCTTGCTTTTTCACCTGTTTTGCGTTGAACATGTAATAGACAATGTGTGGCTGTTATAAGCTCATAGTAAGCACAGATCAGAGTAATTCAGTTTAAAAGCTATACTGATTCGGCTTTCCTAGGCTACCTGAAAAAAACACTGACTCACAACACTATCACTGTAACTGAATGGGAAAAAAACTCATTTGTGATGTTTAGATAGTGTTATAAGGAGTAACAAAGACACTGAAAAATAAAATCACATGTTAGTATGGCAGTCCTCATATTGGCAATTTAAGGAATAAGAAATTATTAATAAAATAAAAGAGTTATTTAATGCATTAGTAATGTGTAGAATATCAAGTTGTAATGCAGAATGTATATGTTCTGCTTTAGGGTGGAGCTTCCCTGAAAGATGACACAAATCACTTGGAATACTAAAGTACAAATGTGCTTACATTTATAAATGACAGCTGTTTTGTTTTACTTTTTCACAGTTTGCTTTACCAAGAAATATGTCCAGTTTCATCTTTCAGTCATTATCTTGTCTATTTTAATGCAAAAGTCACTGAATGTTTTCATTAACTTGACCACTTGTACTATTATACAAAATCACTTAATCTTACCCCTTTTTAAATAACAGTTGTTTATGAAATCCACTGTGTATTAATGTTTGCAATTTTCAGATACTAATTAGTCTAATTTGTTTCCTTTGAAAAGTATGCATATAATGATGTCTAATATTATCTTTAAAAACTAGCATTTATGTTCCAGATTTACATTGCATAGTTTTAAAATACAAAAGGTTTTAAAATTATTTTTACTTATAGGTTCATAGGCTCATAGGTATATATATATATATATATATATATATATATATATATATATATATATATATATATATATATATATATAAAACAACTGGGGCCTTTATAAGCCTAGCAGTGCAACCAAACCTAATTGTGTCTCCATGTGCCTTGGGTGTTTATCAGGAGAGGTATGTTAGTTTGGTAGTTAGGTAATATTTTCCTTACTGTATGGCTGTGTCCACTAGAGACATGGGGGTCAGACCACAGGTGAATTTACAATTTTCCATCTGATGGACAAGGTTACTTTTCGATAGGGTCATGAATGAACTCTGCTCCACATGGATAAGAAGTGTACTAGATAGTTCAGGGATGTTTTGAGATACATATTGGTCTCACCAGCATGTTCTATTTATGTCGGCGGCAAAGTTCAAATCCTTGGATCTAGTGTTTCTAGTGCTGTCTATTTTTCAGGTGTACAAAAGATCCATCAGGTCTGGAACTGAGGATGCCTTATATGCTAGGCATAGATTGCCTCTCAGTAACCTGTATGAGACTGACTATAGAGATAGGGGCTTAAACTGATCTGCATAGGATAATGTATAAATATCATGGATTCTCCTGGTGAAGAACTTTTGTGGACATTCCAACTGTTGCAAATGCCTGATCAAGTATATGCACATTTTTTCTGATTTAGCCCCGTTTCTTTCACTGTTTTACTTACACACATCCTTATAGGATACTGACTTTCTTCTTGTCTGTTGCTCTAGAGCATTTTTTACTATTTTTATCTATTTCAACAGAAGATAACTCTTGCCTCCATGAGTCGGCCTAAGTCCAGGTTGTATTATTTTTTTTAAAGCATAGCATTATACTGTATGACTTTTACATAGTAAGTATCAGGAGCTGAGACAGCAGTACAAATGTTGTTTACTTAATGCTTCAGATGTTTCAGTGACATGCCCTTAGCAATTTATGCACATACATGCCATACATGCATGCGTATATACAAAGCTGTAGAAAGGGCTGGGGATGGGACAGCTGCTCTGGACACGATTTTCTGGGAAGGGTACCAAATTTTAATTTATTTATTTAAAAGTTGCTGACATGTAAAACTAAAGCAAGCAGTACTTGCATGCTTCTGTGAATAGTTTCACCAGTGCGGGCTGTTCTCCACCTTCTTTCTACATAGGAAGAAGTGTATGTATCTGCAGCTGAAATGCCTCCCTAAGACAGTGGTCTGCCTTCTGACTGGGACACTGGAGGCAGTGGATGGGGTGACATCATCCTCTAATCTGTTACCTCTTAGCTGCATGAATGTGATCATTTGTGGAAGCTGCAGGAGGTGGTTACAGTGCAGAAAACAGAAAAAATGATATAAGAGCAGCATAGTTTGTTAAAAATTAAAAACTGATGGACTGACATTGTGTAAGTCTGACTTTAACTCCACTGACATCAATGTAGGGGAAGCATGAAGAGCATCCATAGACTTTAATGGGCGTACTGCCACGCATGCATGGACATGTGCCTGTTAAAGTCTATGGCTGCACTCGCAGTACCCTTAAGGTGATGTCACTGAAGGATCTACTAAATTTATTTAGGCTATGGTTTAATAAAAGGTTGCAAAACTTGTTATTAAAAAACAGCTCAAAGAAATGAGGCAGGAGAAGGGTAGGAGCACATTGAAGCATTTATCTTTGTAGATGTCACAGTGCACCTACAAACATGATCAAGACACTTTAAAATGTACCTTGGACATTCATTTAATTTTGCTGATAGACTCTAGCATTCATTTCAGATGGGCAGATAGTTTAAAAAAGTCCTGTCTAGACAGTGCATATGCAGTCAAAGAGGTTGAGGCTCACACTTTGAATTTGGGTATACATCTATCTCAGGCACTGACGAGCCATTGGCTAGAGCAGAAAGTGTGATTGCCTATTTCTTTATTTATTTATAATTCAGAAATAGCTGACCAGGAAGTATGGTATTGTAACAAGACAAAGTTGGAGAATAAAATATAGCTGCTTTAATAATTTATTTCTAGTACACAGAGTACCATGATTAAGCTCTAAAACTGAAAACAAAAATCGGTTGCATGCTACTGCAGTGAAAACCTGACTGTAAAAGTTCTTTCAAAGGTGTGTAACAAACGTTACTCACCCCAAGTGGTATTACAGTCAGGTATAAGGGAAGGGATGTTCCTTTGATCCCTGTTATCTTTTCTTTTATGTCCACAGAAGCCTACAGACAATTACAGCAGTATATTAAATACAGTCCCTGACTTTTTCCTTACTTGCTGTCTCTGCTACAGCCCTCACTAAGTGCTTTACTGGCTTTCAAAATTGATAAGACACTTTTTTTCCTTTTGTAACTGTAAGACTCCATAATTATTTTTCACTGATTGTAACCTGTTATTGTGTGTTCTTGACAAGGATGTCAAGATTCACGTTTCGCTCCAGATCCTCTGTATCATCCCTCGCTCATAACCCTCTGAATTTACATTTGTCAGCTGTGAATATCCAGCTGGGAGGTCTGATTTACAATGGAGTCTTGTGAAAAAAAAGAAAATATACATCATTGACAATATGGAAACATAGAAATAATCTATGTCAGTATAGGCAATAACATACTTCACATAGTTATATGAGAGTAAGCTAAGTACAGTCATCATCATCTTCTTTCGGCTGCTCCCGTTAGGGGTCGCCACAGCGGATCATCTGTTTCCATTTCTTCCTGTCCTCTGCATCTTGCTCTGTCACACCAACCACCTGCATGTCCTCTCTCACCACATCCATAAACCTTATCGTAGGCCTTCCTCTTTTCCTGTTACCTGGTAGCTTCATCCTTAGCATCTTTTTCCCAGTATACTCAGCATCCCTCCCCAGCACATGTCCAACGTAATCTTGCCTCTCTGGCTTTGTCTCCAAACCTTCCAACCTGGGCTGACTCTCTAATATACTTATTCCTAATCCTGTCCACTCTCATCACACCCAGTGCAAATCTTAACATCTTTAACTACAGTAAAATGCTCAATAACAAATATCTCATACGCATAAATGTATGGTATTGCACTCAGTATATGAGAACCAAAAACAACAGACAAAAACTGTTGTAACAATATCTGATATATGTAAACATGTTCCAAAATGACAGTTGTCCCAGTACAAACTCAGCCAGAGAAAAAATTAAAAGTAGGAACTTAAATATATTAGAACATAATAATGGAGAGGGAGAAAAGTGCACCCAGTATAGGGAATGTGTAAATGAAGTGGCTTAATATAATTAAGGAAAGGAGAGATACTGAAGAGTGGTATCAAACAGTAGGAGATGATTTGATTCATAACACTTGCAAATTGCCATAGATTGTGAGGAAGTCTCTTCCACTGTTTACCAGCAACAGTGGAAAATATGGAGTCACCTACCTATTTTGGATTTCAGTTTGCTCAACTAACAATAAGCAGCTGGGCATAAAGGAGAACTGCGTGACAGCAAGGTAGTTGTTGAATTCCATGATATGCAGTGATGTGTTCTGCCATGTATGACAAGTAGCAAACCCTGAATTTCTGTTACAGTCAGCTGTAGCTTATGAAGCATAGAAGAAAACATTCCTGTTAGGAGTGATGAAAAGATAAGGAAGAGAAACAAAAGGTTTCCTGTAGCAACTCTTGCACTGTGGAAAGTCTTGAACTTTAATAATTTGTCAAGTTTTGTGCTGATTTTTGAAACTACAATTTTACATGTAAATAAAATCAGCTGGTTGTTAACTATGAAACCAAAGAGCTTTGTATATAAAACTACCTCAGTGACTGTAGAGTTAGTTGCAGTAATTATGACTTTCAGGCTGTCAGGGTCTGCGGCTGAGTCAGCAGATAAATGGTTATGACTGCTGATGTGAATAGCATTTGTTTAGTCTGTAGTAAACTTCATCAGTTTGATTTTTTTTTCAAAATATTTTATTAAGTTTTCCATGAAAAGTAAAAGACAATGAATTACAAACCGTATTCTCATTCTAAGACAAATTACTAACAAGCAAGGTAAAAACTATTTACATATGCATACTATATACATAGGCCTGAAGCAAAACTGCAGATCACAGTTAAAGTATACAAGTTCTTTAGTATAAGTATCTATTCAGAGAGAGTTGTGGTCCATTTGTAAAGTCTCAATAAGTGCTAAAACATTTGTCCAAGGATTATTAACAAATGTCTTTGGATAGAGTCTAAGTTCTTTGGTCTTAGTTTCTGTGATTGCCAGGTCTTTCAATGAAGACAAGAAATCCTCAGCAGTAGGTGGGCAGCTAGTTTTCCATCTTCTAGTGATGCATTTTCTGGTGATAGCAAGTACTGACCATAGTAAATATGAATTATTCTTATTCAAAAAGTAACCTTCATTCACATTGAAAAGAACTAATGATTTTGACAATAAGAACAAATCAGTGAATAATGTTTTGAGAAAATCTTCTATGCTGTTCCAATAGCCCTTTAATTTAGGACAATCATAAAATGTGTGCCCAAAGTGTGCCCAATTGGCTTTGGTATGTTCTCTACATCTCCAGCAGGATGCACTGGAGCTATTATTGATTTTAACTATCTTATCTGGTGTCAGAAATGCCCTATGGAGATATTGCCAAGCAAAAATACTCCAGTAATGAGACCATAAAGTATGCTTCATAGATAACAGAATTTTTTGTTTTTCATCATGTGAGAAATTAAAAGAACAGCCTTTGAATATAAAGTTCCAGTAACTTTGATTTATATTAGTCTTATAAACAATTAACATGTTATATAATTTCAAAATAATGTTATTTGCATTGAAGCTATTATGTAAAATTTCACATGAGAGTTATCATCTTTGGTGTTTCTTGATACGATGAGTTAAGTATTATGCGTAAATCTTGAGAATAAGTTAAGATACTTTGTAGAATTAACCAGCTTTGAGGAAGTAAATCATGGTCTTTTAAAAGAAACTGAGAGTCTAAAACTTTAGCGTCATTTAGGCAATGATACCACCATATAAAGTTCTTGGATTCCCAACTATCTAGAACACTGAGATGTATTTTATTGGGAAAATTCCTTGTAATTTTAAAGGGGGTTAACAGTTCAAACCAAGTCTTAATATCAGCATTAGAGTTAACAAATTTTCTGAAGAAATTAAAATAGTGATTTATTGAATTTAATTTTGTGGGTTTGGCAGTATTGTGTTGGGTGATATGGCATAAGAAGTACCAGAACATATTAAATGAATTAATCAATTGAAGTTTAGCTAATAGTGCATTTTCATTAATTAGTATGGTTAGAATTAATAGTTTCCAACTAGAGGGATAATTTGGATTAATCCAGTTTAAAATAATCTTAAATATGGATGCATTCATATATATGTTTCAATATCTGGGAATTTGATTCCCCCTTGCTCCCAAGATCTAATGTGATGTAGAAAAGCTATTCTGTTTCTTTTGGGGAATCAAAGGAATTTCATTAGTAATCTGTTTATATCTTTAATGTAATGATATTTATAAGACAAGTTAAGAACTAGAGCTATATAGAGTATTTTTGGTAAAAGTGTCATTTTTATTAATTGTAACCTGTCTTCAAAGGTGATGAGAATTTTGTTCCAGCTATTTGTATGCTTATTTATTAAATTTATAATATTTTCATAATTATATTCAGTTGTGTTTTCTGTGGATTTACATAGTGTTATTCCTAGATAATCAAGAGAATCTGAGATTGCACCAATAATGTGATGATTATTTGATTGTACATTTCCCTTTTTAAGAGCATATGTTTAGATTTAGATCTATTAAAATGTAAACCCAAGATTTTCTGGAAATGGTTCATCACAGAATCTAATTCTAATAGAACTGTTTGTGAATTACTTAACGTGAGCAAGATATCATCTGCATAAAGCATTATCTTGGAATTATACTGATTATAAATATTTATACCAATGATCTTTGGATTGTCAAGAATAAGGGAAGCAAATATTTCAATGGCTAATGCAAATAAAATAGGGGATAAGGGACATACCTGCTTAGTGCCTTTGCTTATTTTAATAGCTTCAGAAGTGAAGGGGCCTAATTTAACATAAGATATATTGATGTTAAGTTGTCAGACTCGCCTTCATTCTTGCTGGATGGGTTCGGAGCCAATCCTCGGCTCCAACTCGGCACTTGCTAAGCACGAGAGCTAATTTTACCAGCTCGAGGCAGCCCTATATCCCATGATGCAAGGCGTGACTACCCAGATCTCGTTTGCTGCTTCGCGAAGAGGTCTCCTTTTACCAGCTCAGGTAGAGTTTTAGTATTTTTTGTACTAAAGTCAGTCAAAAATTTTCCAATTTTCTTATTTCTCTTTCTTTAAGAGTCAGTGTTAGATAGTACCTATCTGTCTAGCCATATATTCCCTTTCTCCTTTGTATTAGGGATAGTTTTTTTTCCTCCCTTCAGGCCTTAAGCCTCCCTTCCATTATTTTTCTGTCAGGAAGTGTGGGTGTTTTAATCAGTTTTCCCCCTTTCATTAGCTAACTGTGTGATTGGATTGTGTGTGTGTGCTTTTTGTGTTGGGCATACCATGTCCAAAGAAGTAAAGGTCTCAGGCTTCAAGAAGTGTGACTCGTGCTGTCAGAAGATGTCTCTGACAGACGGTCACACTTCTTGTGTGTACTGCCTGGGGATGTAGGAATAAACTAATCCTACGTGGCTTGTTGAAGCCAGAGGGCTCCCCGACCAAGACTGGGTCGGGAAAGCCCTCTAAGCCACCTAAAGCCCCAGCTGTGACTCCTAAGCCTTCGGCGGTGGCTCCGACTCCTTCGGAGTCGAGATCGGCTCCGGCTGGAGCTGATCTTTCTATCTCTGAGGTGGTGGTATCGGTGCCGACTGGCTCCGATACACTTGCATCGATGTCAATGTCGGCTCCGGCTGGAGCCGACGTATCTTTGTCCAAGACTGGTGCCGATAAGCTGTCGGCTCCATCTGGAACCGAAGGGTCTTCAGCTCCGATGGCTCCTTCCAGGAAGAGATCTTGGTCCCCTTCCCTGGAGTTGATTCGCTTGGCTCCGGGATCTCCTCTGCTTTCGGAGCAGAGCCATCGGAGCCGATCTTCAAGGTCTTCCAGGCTGTCAGACCATGACTTGGAGAGGGTGGTAAGTAGACTGCTGAAGTCACAGGCACTGGCCCAGATGCTCCATAGCCCATCTCAGCAGATGACCGCTATCCCTCATCCCCCTGAAATTCCTCCTCCGACTCTCTTTCAGAGTTCGGAGCCAGAGCTTCTCGGAACGTTGACCGTGGGTGTGCCAGAGCCGATACCTCCCCTGTCGGCTCCGTCATCTTGGACTCCGATTTCCTCCTTGAGACCTTCCTTGGAGGGATCCGGTCGTCGGGTCTCCCTTGTCGGCTCCGAGGGGGCGAGTGGCATCGGACCCTTGTCCGACCCCGCTCTCCCTCTTGGAGCTTCGGCATTGGTGAGCTCAGCACCGACATCAGCCTCAGAGCCTTCTCTTTCAGCGGGACCGGGGATTCCTGTTTCTTTGGAGTGGGAGTCTTCTGGCCTCCCTGGAAGGGGAGCCTTTGAGGTGATGAGGAATGTTCTAGCCCCGGAGCTGAGTCAACGGTCAATTCCATTAGCTCCTCCCTCTTCGGTGCCTGTCGATGTCTCTTCCCATTCTCTTGCTCCCGGACCCAGAGATCCATCACCCCAGGTTTCCCCATTGGGAAGAGGACGTGCAAGAGGAAGCACACAGACTCCCCTGAGTCTACGACATCAGATACCGACTTAGATGAGTTCGAGGGTTCCCCACGGTCCCCCTCTGAGGATGTCTCCTTTTCAGACATCCTGGAACTCCTTAAGCAGAGGGGGAACTGGCCTTCCATTAACCCCTCCGAGGATGAGTCGGTATACCTGGAGGCTTTTGGATCTCGACCCTCCACCTCCTGGGTGTCTCCGCCTTTCGACCCGCTCATGCAAGTGGTGGCCTGAAAGGCGTGGGAGGCCCCGGATTCTGTGGAACCAGTCCCCAGGAGGCCTTCTAAATTCATCACGGCCCCCGCAGACAGACAGTTTCTCACCAAGGGTGTCCCTGTTGATGCCATGGTGGTGGCGGCTGCCACCAAGAAGGAACTTGCCGATCCTTCTGTACCTGTCCATCCTCCTAACAAGGACTCTAGGACCATGGATAGGTATGGTAATCGGATGTTTTCTTCAGCGACCTTCGCTATGCACTCACTGAACTATCTCTGTCACTTTACTCGGCTTCAGAGAGATATTCTCAAGGAACTAGGTGAGGTAGTTCAGGATCCGTCAGCTGCTGGGGCTCAAGAAAAGATTGCCTCACAGCTCAGAATCCTAAATTCTATAACTAACTCCTCCATGCGGCTCATTTCTTATGCAGCCGATGGGGCGAGTAGAGCCGCAGGCACAGGAGTGGCACTTAGGCATCAGTCCTGGATGTGGCTTTGTAATTTCGCAGACCCCTTTAAGGCGTCCTTCACAAATACTCCCTTTGATGGTTCGGCTTTGTTCGGACCTCAGGTGAAGGACACATTGACCAGGTGTGAGCAAGACGGCAAGACTCTTTCTGCCGTAGGAGTCCATTTCTCCACCCCTTCAAGACCCTATCCCAAAGGTCAGAAGGGAGGGAAAATGTGGTTCCGTAAATCTCAGAGAGTCACACCGGAAGCACGTGGTCAGTTTACCCCCAGAGGCAGAGGGGGTAATAACAATAGACGCCTCCCTAGGGGCAAAGGGGGTCCGCAGAATCAGGGTAGCAGAGAGCCTCTCTCTGATAAACCCTTCCAGCATCCCTGAGGTGTTGCCCGACTGTCCACCCTTGGAGGCAGTCGGGGGAAGATTGTCGCTGTACCCAACAGCCTGGCGTTCCCTTTCTCAAGACAAATGGGTACAGTCGATCATATCCGAGGGTTACAATATCCCATTTGCGAGATATCCTGTTCCTCATCAATCCCTTCCAGACGTTTCACCCGGTCTAAGGGAGTTGGCAAAGCTGGAGGTATCAAAGCTCCTAGCAAAAAGAGCCATCCAACTAGTGCCAGCAGACCAAGTAGGATCCGGAATCTACTCAAGATTCTTTTTGGTTCCCAAAAAGACGGGAGATTGGAGACCAATTTTAGACCTCAGCAAACTAAACAAGTTTGTCAAGAAGGCAAGGTTCCAGATGGTCACGCTTCAGTCCATTCTACCCTTTTTGGGCAAGGACAACTGGATGTGCTCAATAGACCTTCAGGATGCGTACTATCACATAAAAATTCACAGGTGCTCCAGAAGGTTTCTCCGATTTCGGCTGGGGACCAGTCATTTTCAATTCAGAGCCCTGCCCTTTGGTCTCACTACAGCCCCCAGAGTGTTTACCAAATGTATGGCAGCGGTCACGGCTCACCAGAGACGTCAAGGATTCCAGGTGTTTCCGTATCTAGACGACTGGCTCCTCTCTGCCACCACCAGGCATCAACTTCTCAAGGCCAGAGACTACACTCTTCACACCTGCAACCAGTTAGGGATTTCTATAAACTTCGAAAAATCTTCATTGTCTCCTTGCCAATCTATTACCTTTATAGGCGCAGAATTAGACACTGTCAGGATATCAGCAAGACTCACAAACCAAAGAATTCTGGACATCCAAAAGAATGTTCGGATCATACTACTCAGCAAAAAGATCAGGGCCAGATTTGTCCTGAAGGTGCTAGGTCTTATGGCTGCGGCCATCGTACTGCTTCCTTTAGCTCGCCACATGCCTTCTGCAGTGGATGTTGTTCACCCAGTGGTCCTTCCAGCAGCTTCCCATGCACCACGAGATCTTCGTGAGGCAATCTTGCAAGAGTCACCTAACCTGGTGGATGTCTTCTCCACAACTCCATCAAGGCCGACTGTTTGTTCCCCCAGTCCCGGTTGCCACAGTCACTTCGGATGCCTCTCTGATCGGGTGGGGGGGGCATTATCAGGGCAGGATGGTCCATGGGACTTGGCAACCCATAGAATACCATCTGCACATAAATGTCCTAGACATGAGAGCAGTGCTTTTAACATTGCAAGCCCTCAGCGACTTTCTTCCTTTAGGGACTATTGCAGTTCAAACGGACAACATGTCCGTAGTCTGGTATATCAACAAACAGGGCGGGACCAGGTCCTATCCTCTGTGTCGAGAAGCTCTCAGACTTTGGCAATCTCCTCTCATCGGTTTCTGATAGCAACGCATATCCCCGGGAAATCCAACTTCTTAGCGGACAGGCTGAGCAGAGCTATTCTCATGCCACACGAGTGGTCTCTCAAACAATCAGTAGTGGACGAGATTTTTCAGAAGTGGGGTGTTTCTTGCTGCGACCTTTTTGCTACACCCCAAAACAGCAAATGCCCAGACTTCTTCTCCCTCTTTCCACTACCAGGCCACCCCCCCAGAGATGCTTTAACCCAGGATTGGCTCCGGGGACTTCTTTATGCCTTTCCTCCATTCCCGCTGATACCTCAAGTGATTCAGAAAGCTACCGTCTTGAGAGCCAAGTTGATTCTCATTGCCCCTTACTGGCCTCAACAAATTAGGTTTCCGTCCCTACATCGTCATCTCTTGGTTCAGCCTTGGTATCTGGATCCAATTCCAGATCTTCTGACCCACCATTCGGGTCATCTGCACCAGGCCATTCATTCTCTCAACCTCACTGCTTGGTTGCTCCACTTCCTTCCTTAGCCAGGCTCCCTATGATTTCTAGTCCCATGCAAGATTTCATAGTAGCTTCTCTAAAGTCCTCTATCAGAAGGATTTATGCTAGTAAATGGCAGCGTTTTTCCTTCTGGGCAAAGTCCAGGGACATAGACCCCTTTACTGCTCCAGTGCAGTCAGTCTTGGACTTCCTAGCTGAGATTTTTCAATCGGGTTCTTCTTCCTCGACAGTTAAGGTCCAGCTGGCAGTGATCTCAAATTTTCATGTTGGCTTAGCGGATCAAAACATAATGTCTCACAAGCTTTGCAAAGCTTTTCTTAGAGGGATCTTTCTGCTGAAACCCCCAATCAAAGATTCCCCCTCTGCAATGGGACCTGAATTTAATGCTGGCATCCTTGATTCTGCCCTCTTCTGAACCGGCTGCTACATGCTCATTAAAATTTCTTTCCTGGAAGACAATTTTTCTGGTTGCTGTTACTTCAGCCAGGAGGGTGTCTGAACTTCATGCTCTCTGTGTCCGTGGTTTTCCATAAAGATAGAGTGTCTTTAAGAACTAATCCATCTTTCTTGCCCAAGGTTGCTTCCCAGACGAATATTAACCAATCTATTGAATTGCCAGTTTTTTTCCCTAATTATTCTGACAGGGCGGAACAGAAACTTCACTGTTTGGATGTCCATCGCCAACTCAGATATTACTTGGACAGAACTAAACAATTCAGAAAGTCTGATCAACTGTTTCTTTCTTATGCAGAAAACAGGAAGGGTCTTCCAGTCTCCAAGGTGACCTTATCCAGATGGCTGTCTTCTACCATTTCTCATGTGTATCTCCTTAGGGGCAAGCTACTGCCCTCGAAACCAAACACACATTCTACCAGACGCCTAGCCACTTCTACAGCATTTCAGGATAGGCTACCTATTGACACCATTTGTGCGGCAGCCACTTGGGCCACTCCTCACACCTTTGTCTCTCATTACAAATTGGACTTGGCCTCCAGGGACAGGGCTAGGTTTGGTTCCACAGTTCTCAAGAGTCTGTTCCATTGAGCCACCCAGGATAGAGGTGCTAGGACGGTCCCATCCAGCAAGAATGAAGGCGAGTTTGACAACTTAACATTAAGAAGTTATGTACCTACCATAACGTTCCATGTTAGTTGTCTTCTCTCGCCTTCTTTCTTGCATCCCTCCCTCCTTCCCCCTAGCCTGGACAGACCTTGAAGTTGTACTCTTCTCTGGGTACGGTTCATTCTTTCTATGGGCCCCAGTAGGAAGTGTCACTAGTCTCTAGTGGTTATTTGCTTGTTTTCTTTCCACATTTAGTTCCTCTTCTTCCTTTCTGGGAAGAAGGTTACTGGCAGGGTTTTCCATAGCTACCAAACGAGATCTGGGTAGTCACGCCTTGCATCATGGGATATAGGGTTGCCTCGAGCTGGTAAAATTAGCTCTCGAGCTTAGCAAGTGCCGAGTCGGAGCCGAGGATCGGCTCCGAACCCATCCAGCAAGAAATAAGGCGAGAGAAGACAACTAACATGGAATGTTATGGTAGGTACATAACTTCTTATTTTGGTATATATTTTTTATTAGAGAAATGAAAGAAGACGGAAAGTGAAAATGACGTAACACTTCAAACATATATTCCCATTTGACTGAATTGAATGCCTTTTCTATGTCTAAACTAATCACTAGTGCTTCTTCATTTCCCTTGCTCAAATATTCAATAAGTGTTAAGATCCTTTGGATGTTATCATAAGTGTGTCTTTCATGTATGAAGCCTGATTGATCATCATTTATCATTCGCATTAGTGGGACCTTTAATCTTTCTGCAAAGATGGACATAAAGATTTTATAATCATTATTTAATAATGATATGGATCTGTAAGAACTACAAAGCTGTGGGTCTTTGTTGGCTTTTATGATAGGTGAGATCAAAGAGTATCTCCATGAAGGTGGTATAGTGGCATATAATTGAACTTCTACTAGAGTTTTGAGAAAAAAGGATAGTACAGATGAGGGGAACAATTTATATATTTCAATGATTATACCATCCATCCCAGGGGCTTTATTGGGCTTAATTTTTTTTATTTTTTTGTTTAATTACCTCTAGTGAGATTTGTGCTTCAAAAACTGTTTCAAGATTCTCAGGGGACCTTAACTGATTAAGTGAAGGAATATCTAAATGTATATATTCATTCATTGAATGATTGGAACCAAAGTGTTTGGAATAATGAAATTTGAAGGCATCTAAAATATCTCCTAAGTCAGAAGCAGTACTATTAGAACTTTCATGTAGTAGTTTAGTTATATTATTTGATTTAGAATGTATCTTGGCTCTCATTGACAGATTGTGCATGTGTTTAGGGGATGATGCATAGGAGTTTAATTTTAGTCTTTCCAATGCCAAATTAGTTTATGGGATAGGATATCTGAATACCGGTTATTAAGCTACTCGATTTTTTCATCTTACCAGGGGTAAGTTGGGAGGGATCAGATTTAATGTTTAAGAGTTGAGCTTGAATATTTTGCATCTCCAAGCCCCATTTTTTTTGTTTGTTTTTGAACCATGTATCAGTTTGATTTTGATGTGTTGAAATGTAAAGCCACACTGCAAAGCCAGTCTTGAAGGAAATGCAAGCATGCTAGAATATGGATTTGATGGCTCTAGTGAGAAATCTGTGAATGCATTTGTGTAGTTGTCAACATATTGAAATATCTTGACAACTACATGGAGGTTGGCCATTTCATTCACACCAGTAGGGAATAGAATACCAGCATTCATTGTCCGGAAAGGACAGACTAAGGTAGTCCATATGACAGCCTGCCTCCAGTCTGATTACTAGTTCAAGAGCCATCTGTTAGTGCCAAGTGTACAGCTAAAATTGTCTAGGATAACCACAAGTCTTGTTAGAGCTTTTATGCCAATAAACTTGCTTGCATCCTGATGCTTGTAGATGAATTCCTCTAAATCCAGAAGTGCAGTGTCAGTTCCATGATAAAGCCTAACTCCATTAGGGCCATTACAGAGTGTATCTGAGTTAATTTTATACTTCAGGAGTTGTTTCTGTAAACATATTTTATAAGTATTTTAGACAGTGAAGAGAGAGAACTGGGATAGACCAATAGTTATTCAGAGTAATGAAGTGAACACTTTTTGCAATGTACAGAAGGAGCATGTTTCTAACATGATGGGACTTGCCCCTGTTCTACAGATCTATTGATGAGTACGACTACAGGTAGACAGTAAACATAGCACTGTATAAATGTAAAATGATTGACATCATGAATATGTCGATTAAACTGGCTGAATGAGGAACTGGAAGGTGCAGACTTAAGGCTATAACTGATAATGACATGATGAAGCCTAAAACATCCAAAAAAGTAAGAAAAAATATAATGCAGGTATCTTTACAATCAGGGCAACCTGAGATATCACCTAGTAGCAGCTGTTCAGTAAGAAATAAAGATGTATGTAATAGGTATGGTTATAGGCACAAAAAACAGTGCAAAGCTTATCATCAAATATGTGTCCTTTTGAAGGTCAGAATCGCTTTGAAAATGTATATAAGCAATGGAATATGACTGAATTACAGGATTTGCATATTACTGAGTTTGCAGAGGAAAAAAAGCTAAACATTTGTGAATACATTAAAAACATACAAATGGAGTTCAGTACATCATACATTAATAAAATGAGAACTCTGGTCAGAAAAGCTTACAGTCGAAGGTAAATGTTCCACTCTAACGGTAAATATCAATTCAAATTACAGTATTTTATCTGAGTTTATATTTAAACTACTGAAATTCCCAGTTGCCACACCTAACACTGCATGTAGTTTGCTGACTTATTCTGCTAATGGGTCAAAATTTTACTTACAGGGAAGTGCATATACAGAAAGCACAGACAGATATTTTAAGTAGAGTCTCTGAGGGTAAACCAGCCAAATAAACATGATCATATATCTTGTGAGAAGCTTGGGACAGCAAATAAAATTCACAGTATAGAAGTACAGAGGTGTTCGCAGATTTTTGAAGGTCCTATCTTTGAATGTTTCTCAAGGCAGTTCTAGAAAGTTCTTTTGGGAGGAATGGAGCTAGTTTAAGTACAAGAATGCAGCTCACAAGAAAAAAATTATCAGTACTTCATTGTAAGTTATGTAACCCAAAAATAAATTATAAATAAAAATCTAATAATAACACTGCAGATTCTAATGGCATTATGCAAGCATGTGCTAATGTAGTTACTGAATTAAACTGTTTTCTAGGGAGAATTCCATATTAAGATTTCTCCAATGACAGTACTTGTAGCCTTTAGACAAAGAATTAAATAGGAACTAGAAAATATGGTGTGTCTTGATATGAGTCAGCTGAATGGGTAAATAACATAAATACAGTTGTTAAGATGTATTAAGGATACACACAGGCTCTCAAACAATACAAATGGTCTAAAAGCAAGCACTCTCCACTGCAGACTTTTGAAATTGTTTCCAGCATAATTAATATAAAACACTTACCTCCACTAAAAGCAATTCTGTGCTTTGGCAAATCAAATCAGAAGCTAGCTATGGGAAGACACAGGTTTCTTATTTATTATCCATTAAAGTATTTGATTGCCTCAGTCCTGGGTATTTTACATAAAATTATACAATTCTTAGATTGTATTTTTGTACTTTGTCACCCTCAAAAGGTTTCTAGAAAGCTTTTGCTGAAATAAGAAATAATTGTGATGGGCTACCTAACACCATAGATGATTTGATTATATGAAGAGATACCATAAAGGAATACCTGGATTTTTAAACAGGCTGAGGCATAAGGGTCTAATTCTGAATAAGAGCAAAAGCCAGGTCTGTATGATTAGTTTGAGATACGTGGGTAAATATTGATGTTGGATGGTCTGAAACCATATTGGGGAAAAAAATGTATTTAGTGTATAAAAAATCTGGATAAATTGGTCCTGAAGAGATTCCTTGAAATGGTTTATTATCTCTCCAAATTCATGCCCAGTTTACTAGTCATTATTGCCGCAGTGATACGGCGGTAGTGTTGTTACCTCACAGCAAGAGGTTCTCCCATTCGATTCTCGGCTGGGCTTGGGGGTGCCTTCTGTGTGGAGTCTGCATGTCCTCCCCGCAGTTGGGTAGCGTTTGAAAGACATGCATGCGTAAATGGGCATGCCTTCATTGAAGGTTGGGCATCGAGCTGGCACCTCGGCATTTCGTAAAAATCTACTGCCAATCATTAGCAGACCGGAGTTCCGCTGTGCCAACCCCTTACCGGGAAAAGCCGAAAGACAAACAACAACAACATTGCACCATTAATTAGTCATTGCAACAATCTGTAAAAAGTGGCTTTGTTGAACAAATCAAGACAGGAGTAGTTTTGAGCTATTAATAAGACAAGAGCGGTACCTTCCCATGAATTTTATACTTTTCAGCCAGTAACACTTTGAGATTATGCTAGTCTGCTATGACTGGGTGCATTATTGCTACAAGATGGTAGGATAGCTGCCTATGGGTATAGGGCTTTAAAGGAAGCATGCGCAAGATTTGCACAAATAGACAGATAAATATTTGCCATTTGTTAATGCTTGTCAAAAAGTTTCATGATTACAGTTATGGCAAAAGAGTGCTTGAGGACTCTGATCATTAGCCACCCAAGAGTATTTTTGTAATTCATTTTAGAAGATACCCACTAGAATACAAATAATGTTTTTTCCTTTTTTTCATTCTTCAGAAACTTGATGGAGGAAATTTATAGTCTCAATGTCATAATGCAGTGCATCTTTCTTAAAACTGCATATTGCATCAGTACTTCACTTAACTTTATCTAAATGTATTCTTTATATTGTACCTTATTCCGTACATAATACCCATATATCCATTCCTGACCTTCTCCTACACATACCATTCCAAAGCCTTTAATAAAACTATTTTATGATGATACACCTGTTTTACTTCTGTATTTTCATGCATATCTTCATTTGTTTTAAGACCCCACTTGATCTTCTGCCATTATTCCCTAATTTCTCATACTCATAATGTTTCTATAATGCATATATAACTTAAAATGTTTATGAGCTTCTCTCTGCCCACACTAACTGGCAAATGCAGGTTGGTAAGTTAGCATGACGGAATGAATCTCTGATTCAGAGACATGGTAGAGCTGCACATTAAAACACTTCTTTAGTAGCTCTTTATCATGTTCCTGAATTAAACGCACTGTCAGACCTGAACATACTAGTTCTGTCCTTACCAGCCCATGCACAATGGTGGCATAGGCACCTCCTATAAGTGCATGCACACACACACACACACACACACACACACACACACACACACACACACACACACACACACACACACACACACACACACACACACACACACACACACACCACACACACACACACACACACACACACACACACACACACACACACACACACACACACACACACACACACACACACATTTCCATACACACATCCAAGAATCAACAAATAAGCCTCCAACTGCTTGCACAAATTCATGGAAACGCCCACATACCTGCATGCATGCTCCAATACACACACATAACTCTGCTATAAATACATGTAATGTGACTACTCACATAGGTGTGAATTGTTGAATGCTGTCAAAGATAGTGTTCACTTTTTCCTTGTAGGGAAAAGTTTAACTGAGCAGATTCTCTTCATTGTGCAGCCAAATTAATCAGGAGCTGTGACCATTTTGGTGGGAGGGCACATGGCTAATTAGCATCAGCTGCCTCCCTGGACTGCCACTTTAGCATGCAGCCTTAAGGGTGAGACTGCTGTCGGTGTCACTGCCACCCTTAGGGGATAACAGTAACAGGAGAGAAATCTCTGAATTGGAAAGACTTATCGTGATGTGGAAACCTTTCATGTTAAGGCTTCCACGTTACAATAAGCCTTTCTCAATCATGGAATCATCAGTAATGGAGATGCATTCCAGCTGATTAGTAAGCTTTAGAAGCTAAAATTATATTCATCTTAGTTTCTCCTGTCACTGCCATTGCCAAATAATTCCAGAGATAATTCTAAATTAACCCATTTGTAGTTTCCCAAGCGCTCTTGTAAATTCACCCACCACTCTTCTACTTGTCAACATGTCCATCAGTGTTAGGCTAATGCAGCACCACGAATGATATCAGAGTTCATTAAAGATGATCTATAGAGAAAGGTATGATTCCTGAATATAGATTCCCATAGAGAATATTTATTTATCTTGATCTATTGAGAACCAACATAATTCCAGTTTAGCTTCCCATTGCCCCTTTGTTATATGTATTCTGAGTTCAAAAACTTACTAAATATTATCGATAATCTTTTCTTCTTCATCCACAAAATATCTATCTCACCTTGAAAATATATTTTTAAATAATTATTTCAAAACTTTACTAACTGGGCTGAATAATTCTTTGAACTTGTGGTTTACATTTGATGAGCCCTCTCCCTGGGAAGTACATTTCCCCAAACTTGGCCTTCATATTTCTGGGAATATAATTTCAGCCAATGGAAAAACAATAATTCTCAATTTTATTGAAATCATATAGAAATAGTTATGTAACTGTAGCTGTTTGCTTTTCCAGATTTCTATATTCGGTATATCACACGGAATATTTTCTGATACTTTCCCATTCAGTTACAGTCTCTTTATCGTTATCTCCTGTGATACTTTCCCATTCAGTTACAGTCTCTTTATCGTTATCTCCTGGAGCACTCTAGATAGTGTGGATGGATCCCTCTTGCCAGTCTTGTAATAACAGAAATACATCAGCTTTCACATAGCCTCCTGAGGGGGGGTCTATATCATTTAAGTGAAAGCTTAATTTAGCGAATCGCTATTTGTTGAACCCAATTAAGTGAAAGTTCAATTAGGCAGACAATTGTTTAGGGGAAAACTTTTTTAGGGAACAAAATATTAGTTGCCCACCCACTGACTGTAACAAACAAAATTTAAAACTCTGCAAGTGGGGGGGGCTTTGCCCCCCACACCTGCAGTCCCTCACACCCCCAACTAAATATATCAACTCCAAGATTGCACTACAGTGGGAAAAAGGGCAAATTCTGATGATGGCCAACCACATCCTTTCCCTGGGAAAAAATCTGCTGAATTGATCATTCACTTAATTGAGCTTTCACTTAAGTCAGTTTGGCAAATAATGATTCACTCAATTAAGCTTTCGATTAACTGATATAGACCCCCCTCCTGGGTCTGCCCCCAATCCCTCCTCTCCTTATAAGGCTATATTATAACTCTCCATGGCATGATCTGCTGCCTTGCTCTCCATAAAACATTTGAAATATCCTTCTTACTATATTAACTCAGCATAATAGTGGTGGGATACCAGATTCATTACAAATAAATTTTGTACTGCTAATAAGGAAACTTACACACCCCAAAAAAGATGTATTTTGGAGATATGTTCTTAACACATTGTTTACTTTTTTCCCCATACCCACTTGATAATTGACTTTAGTCATTTAGATTATTTAAATGCTAGCACAACATATTTCAGTTCTTGGACCACTGATAGAGAATGGTCTGTCAGACCCCTTCTGCCTGAACAATTGCATGTCGAGCTGAGCCTGAAAATGTACATATAACTCCTAGTGAGCTGCTTCTCTTACTTGTTTTGTAATTATCCGTGCCTCTTTCACATCATCTGCAGAAATCAATAAATAATCATCTGTGTAAGCAAACTCAGAAAATGTTATGGAATCGGTCATTAAACCTGTCAAAGAATTATGTACATTTTCTAAAAAAAATTATCCATTGCCAAAGCAAAAAGTCTAGGCACCCACGGGCAGCCTTGCCTATCTCCATTATGCAAATTAATTGAGTTGGACAAAAAATTAATTACTTTTAGTCTTGCTTTTCCTCCCAAATACATATTCTGTATACCTTTAGCTTTCTAGAAGGTCATAATGTCTTACCACATTTATCACGTACTTCCTGTTAAGTATATAAAATGTTTTATGGTTATCATATGAAATTATTTCAGATTTACATAAATTATTTTGCAAAAAACATCTGAATTGTAATAATATATTTATATTTGTAATTTGTCAGTTAGGAAGTATCCTTTATCTTTTCAGATTGCTTTGCTGGGGTTTGTAGGAAAGGAGGTATTGTACTGGGTGGACCAGTTCTCTCTCAATCCAGGTCTTCCCTCCTCCCTTCAGCTTCAGTCTATAACAACAAATGATTCAGACTTTGCTAAGGGGGTTGTATCAAAAAGGGTGAAAGTGCAAGCTGTGTGGTGAAAACAGGACAGACAAAAACACATAAATGTCCATAGGTGCCGGAACAATAGAGCGAGAAGAAGAGAATGCCCCCCACTTTTACAGCTGCAGAGAGACGAGGACCCAATGGAGGACTCATGCATGCTTTGCGCTAGAGTGATAACATGAATTTGAACTGAGCTGAAAAACTATGCTTTTAAGCACAGCCTGCTGGCTACAGCCAGAGTCAAGGAGATGCTTTATGTGCTCTGTTTAGCTTTTGGAAGAGGTATTGTGCTCCTTTTAGCATTTGGAAGGGTGTGTGTGTGTGTGTGTGTGTGTGTGTGTGTGTGTGTGTGTGTGTGTGTGTGTGTGTGTGTGTGTGAGATCAGCTGATTCCATGAAAACCTTAAGTGCTTCATGTTTTGGCAACTTACTCAGTGGCTTTTGGCAACTTACTCAGTGGCTATCATATAATACATCCTGCTGTCATCTCCTGGGCTTTATCCATGGGTTCCTTAATAAAAGAAATATTCAATAGGCACTTGTAACAACTACATTTCCATGGAGAATTAAGGCATCTATATATCTGTATCATATGTTGTAAGATCAGAGAAGACTCGGTCATCTTTATATTTAATGGCATTTATTTTTAATATTTTAATTAATTTTATTCCTTTGTTTACAAACTGAGCTCATGGTGACAGATATTTTTCAGAAATAATCCTGGAGTACTGTCAGGCAAAGTGACTTATTATTTGGAGTCAAATGTTGTGTAAATGGATGCTGAGGGAAACAAACCCAGAACTACAGTATTCAGTGTATTACCACCTCCTAGCATTAAACAACCATATTACAATGCTTGAATAATGAAAGGTCTGAATGCATATATCAATATTTTTAAAGACTGCTCCAGCTCAGTGTAGTGTAGTGTGTGTGTGTGTGTGTGTGTGTGTGTGTGTGTGTGTGTGTGTGTGTGTGTGTGTGTGTGTGCGCATATATATATATATATATATATATATATATATATATATATATATATATATATATATATACATCTTTTGGCTGAAAATTAATTAACTGCTTTTCTGTCAGCCTAAAAGCTTGATAAAAGATAGCAGGATACATGCAAGGATAGATGACTGTGATTGGACCACAGGTCTTATTGTGTTCAAGTAAAATGTCAAGAAATTCAACTTAAGAGCAAAATTTGAAGGCTGAATCTTGACATTTATTTCAAAATTTATTTCAAAAACACTTAAGAAAGACTTGTGACTGGAAACCTGATCACAAGCCTTTCTAATCAATGAAGAACTTTAGCTGGCCCATATAACAGCTTCAGTTTTAAACAAAATTATTGATTGTGTAAGGTACATAACGTATTTACAGGTGTTAGTGATTAGAGGTGTAGTTCATTTGTGACTATTGTTTATGGGTCAGTAAGAGGTGTATAACAGTGTTTAAACCTGCTATTTGGTTGTTGGTTGTTGATGTAGTTCTGAGATGACTGGCATCTCTCATGAAATGCGAGATTTGGATTCTTTTGCAACAGTCAGGTTCATAAATAATGTACATAAGAAACTAGTATATAGCAAGCATATTATAGTTAGATTTTAAGTTTGCATGTAGCTTCATCAAGATTATTTTCTCTTGCTGCTTTCACTGTGTTATTAGATTACTCCATATATTTTATATTTATGTTATTAGCCTAAGAATCTAAAAACTGATGGCAAAATCTTTGTAAAGATAATAGATATACTGTAGTTCACATAGTCCCTAAAATTTGCCATCTGATACTGTACTGTGTTATACTTTAAAGGGAGTGGATGCTGCAGTCTTGTGAATCTCCTCCTTTGGAGGAGTTACCTAGTAACTATGAACCTGTTATCAATTTCCCACCCATTCCCTATTGCAATATTACTATCTTATCATTTTTAATGTAACATAGCCAAATTATTCTTCAAGGGCAACAACTTTATTTGTAGATGAAACAATGAAATATAAAGTTGTTTCATAGCAGCAACCTCTTCATTAGTTAGAGATCCCTTTAATGTGGAATTATTTAGATGACTTACTTCTGCAGAGATTTTGCATATTTATTGATATTGGTGGATTGTAATGAGAGAAGTTTGAGTGGCCTTTTATGATTGAAATTTTCTGAAATGGGTAGTTTTGTCATTATTAGTTCATATATTTTGTTTCATTACTTACTAGAAGACTGTTCAAAACTACAAATTTAAAACACATTCTAACAATCAGTGCTGTATTACAGAAGGAATATAATTTAATACAATCAGGAAGGTGAATCAAATAATGCATACATGTATGCATGGCCCTAAAAATGTGTTTGAAAATAGCCCAGAGGAAAGTGTGAAAGGCTCAAAATCATGGGCACATTTTAAGCTTTACTCTTGTTACCAAAGCAATGGATGAAGGTAAAACAGTTCATACCACATAACCTTGACCTGGCCAAGCCTTTGGACACAATCCCCTACTCAGGTGTAGTACAAAAGATGAATAATGTAGGAGCAAACACTTGCATCACTAGCTGGATTGCGAACTTGCTCACAGGATGCAGGAGATCAAAATAGGGGAAGAGACCAGTCATCAATAGATTCCCCAGGGTTCAGTGCTAAGACTTTTTCTGTTTGGCATATACATCTCAAAAGTAAAAGGAAATACCAAAGGACTTTGGCGGCTAAGTTTGAGATGACTGCAAGCTAGGAACAGTTATTGAATCCCCATATGACTTAACCATCACGCAGGAAGGTTTGTCCCAAATAATAACTGGTGTCAAAATCATGACAATGCCCTCCGAGAACTGACCCAATTGTTTGGCATTTGGGAACTTGTCTGTACAGTGACCTAACTTTTGACCAACATGTGCCCAGAGTCATAAGAAAGTCTTTCTATATTGCAGAATAAAACAATTTGATTGTGACTAGATCTAGAGATGCTGTTGCCCCCCTTTACAAAGCTCTCATTAGGCCAATCATTTTGTATATGCCCACTTTGGTATGTATCTGTCCAGCCCCATGCAACAACTGGAATACTTTCAGAGTTACCTTACTGAAGGAATACAAGTCCTAAATAATAGGTCTTGCATGGACCACCTCAAAGATTTATTAATATACTCATTATCCTACAGAGTGCTTAGAGGTGACATGTCTGGCATACAAGGCATCCTCTGACCTAATACAGATGGACTTACTGAACATCAGCAAGTCAACTGCCATCAGAAATGCTCAGTCCAGGTATCTAAACTGAATGTTGTGGAGAGATAAATATATATTACAGAGACTACCACTGTTCCAGAACAGACAATCCATAAAAATAAAACAAAGCTCATCCGTCCATATTCAAATGCAATTTGGATCTAAGGATAGGTAATAGAAAATGTACTCCAGGATTGCCCCTCATGCCACTAATGGTTCTTAAATGCTGCTGATCACAGTTATTCTCACTAGGGCTAATATACAATTATCAGCCATGGGATAGGTAAGACCAATCAGAAAATATTAATTCAAGCACCAAAAGGGAATTGGCTAAGCTTAAAATGTCCTCCAAGTGAACCTATGTTGTGGTAGTAAATAGTTATAAAAAATTGCCCTTTTTAGATCACTAAGTGCCCCTCACATCCTCCACCCCCCCCCCCCCCAGTCTTCAACAGCTTCTGGTGCCTGTGTAAATGTCAAAGAGATATTAGCAGTAATCAATGCTTTAAAAGTCATCTCTCCAGGACCTCTGCAAGTTATCACACACAGCAACACTGTGATATGGTATATAAACAAACAATGGAGTTCCAGATTTTTCCCCCTTTACATATTTATTATGATTGACTTAAAGGTAACAACTCAATTCAGTTTGACTCTTCAGTCCTCATACATTCCATCAGAGCAAAATATTGTAGCAGACAAGATGAGCAAGACCAGGATAGACCCTCTTGAATGGAAACTACACCCAAGGGTCTTCCAGGAATTGATTCATCTGTGGCGAATACCTCAAATAGGTCTGTGTGTCTACTTTTAAAACAGGGGTCTTAAGAGGAATTAATCCAACTGTGATGGACCCCTCAAATAGTTCTGTTTTTCTACTTTCAAAACAGACATTTAACGTGTTCTGCTCCAGAATGCCTTGCAAACAGGAAGACAGTTGTCATCTTATTCCTATGTTCCTGGATGTTTTTCCACCCTTTCCACTGGGGTCTATATCAGAATGAAGAAAGATGAATTCAGCGAACTCTAGAAGATCGACACATAAACGTTGATCTACAAAAAGAGAGAAGGACGGAAATGCCAAAAGACACAATGCCAAACTGATTTCCCTGGCCAGCAGGGTGATTGTGGGGATGAGGAAATATATCCTTTTCCCCACTGTAGAGTGATCACAGAGTTGGTATGTATAAGTAGGGGGGTGTGGGGGGTGCAGGGGGCTTGCCCCCTGCAAAAAACATTTATAAAAGTGTTTTTGTTGTGTTATTTACTTTGGTTTTACTTACCTGTATGGCGCTGTTGCTTCCAGGAATCTGTTCAGTGTTGTTTCTTTCAGTGTTTCCATCCTTTGCTCTTTTCGTAGATCAACGTTTGTGTTGATCTTCTAGCATTCGCCGAATTCATCTTTCTTGCTTATAATATAGACCCTTCCACTGACACTTAGGGTTATTCTAAAGAGCCAGAAGGAATACCCAAAGATAGTGGTACTGATTTCCTTTTAGCCCAGGCACAGTGGTTCTCCTATTAGAAAATGGCCACTGACTATTACCACAGACTGGAATTACCCATACAAGTCAGGGGTTACTTGGTTCACCCCAGTCTAAAAGCACTGACTTCCTTAATGCTAGGGTTTTGATATCCTTTGGACACCTTTTTCTGAGGATGTGCAGTAGGTACATAAGGAGATTAAAAAACCTGCTACAAGAAGATCACATATGTACAAGATGAAAAGAGTTTTCAATTGGTGCACATTAAGAATCAGGACCCTTTTTAGGCCTTGATGCCTTTCATTCTAGAATTTTTGTGTGAGTTATTATCCCTTGATCTGTCTTATTCTTTTGTCAAGATTCATTTTTTTGACCATTTTGGCTTGTTTGCCCTTAGACACCCCCACTTTCTTCCTGTACTCAAGTCAAGCAGTCTTTTGAAAGGGGGGTGCTTTTCCATCTGACTAGAAAGCAAGTGGTTCCTTCTTGGGATCTTAACTTTGCATTTACATACATACAAATATTTCAAGCATGGGCATTAATGCCCTTATAACTTGCCAATATACAAAAACATTTGTTCCTATAATAAGTGTCCAGGCTATTACTAAAAATATCTAAATTATTACTTGCTTTAAAGTAATATGGTAGTCTGCTCCATGCATCAGCTGCTCTTTCAGTGAACCAATTCATACACTTCTCATTCCCTTAGAATCTTCTACATAGGATGTCTGATGATTCTCTAGTACTTTTTGATAACCCCAAACATTCCCAGAGGTAGTTGTCTCTAAATGCCCTATATACCTGAATAAGATCTCCTCTTAGAAATCTGTAAAATGTACCGTGTACAAGTTCAGATATTTTAGTCTTTCATATTAACTTAAATTTTCACATTCATGGATGCACTTTATGTATTTCCACTCTACTCTTTACAGTTTGTTCATACTTGTTTTCTTATAAGGTTTCCATATTCTTATTCCATATTCAAGTTTGGGTCTAATGCAACTAACAAGCAATGACTTTATAATTTCTGATTTCCTAGACTTTATAAATCTTTTTATGCAACCTATAGTTCTATAACTATCATTAACCAATTGGTCGATATGATTGAAGAAGCTCAAAGCTGAATCTACAGACAAACCCAGGTCCTTAAATGAATCTACAGTTTCAATCACTGTGTGCTGTATTAAATATTCACCTCTCAATTTCATTATCAACTTTCGGCTGTTCCCATTAGGGGTCGCCACAGCAGATCATCTGTTTCCATTTCTTCCTGTCCTCTGCGTCTTGCTCTGTCACACCAACCACCTGCATATCCTCTCTCACCACATCCATAAATCTTATCTTAGGCCTTCCTCTTTTCCTGTTACCTGGTAGCTTCATCCTTAGCATCTTTTTCCCTTTCAGTTTACATCTTCCAAATCTCATATGCTTTGTTTTTGATGTATTTAAAAGCATATTATTCTCCTGTGCCCAAATAGTCAATTTAGTCAAGTTCTTTTGCAGAATTGCCTTATCTGTAACTCATGCAATCAGATAACCCAATTGAATGAATCTACAGTTTCAATCACTGTGTGCTGTATTAAATATTCACCTTTCAATTTACATCTCCTAAATCTCATAAGCTTAGTTTTTTATGTATTTAAAAGCATATTATTTTCCTGTGCCCAAATGGTCAATTTAGTCAAGTTCTTTTGCAGAATTGCCTTATCTGTAACTCATGCAATCAGGTAACCCAATTAAATGACTCTACAGTTTTAATCACTGTGTGCTGTATTAAATATTCACCTTTAAAATGACATCTCCCAAATCTCATATGCTTTTTGATGTATTTAAAAGCATATTATTCTCCTGTGCCTAAATGGTCAATGTAGCCAAGTTATTTTGCAGAACTGCCTTATCTGTAACTTATGCAATCAATTAACCCAATTTTAGGTCATCTACATGTACACTGTAGACCACCTCCGATGAAAAAGTTAGTTCTGAAAGACACAATCTAAACAACCAAGGGCCTAGGACAATGTCTTGTGGAATACCCTGACTGTAAACAAGAATTGCACCCGTATAATTACTGTATGATACTTGCCGTGTCCTATTTGTAAGCTATACAGCTAGCCATCTTATCAAGAATACATCAATAACTAGTTGTTCTAATTTATTGATCAGAGTTTTGTGCATGACCCTGACAAATGCTGAAGTTAAATTTATATAAATTACATTGCAACACAATTTTTCATTCATAGCCATTATTATATTGTTACAGAACATCATGTTACAGGTGACAATAGTTTGATTTTCAACATATGCATGCTGATATATGGTTTCAACTCCCAATCTATCCAATTATGACAATAACTTACCCAGTATTACCTTCTTCATTATTTTTCCACAACATGAAAGTAGACTTAAAGGGTCTATGACTCTGGGTTTTTCCTACTCCCCTTTTCCTTAAAGACAGGTATAATAAGTGCATGTCTCCAATCTTAAGGAATCTCCCTATGTTTATAGATATAATGGTATCTTTTTTTTAACTTCTCAAAGTCTTTTGAGTTTCTAATACCATGACAGGAATGGACCCCATTCCTAAGTCAAAGTACAACCAAAGTTCATGAAATTAGCTTTGTTTCAATTTTTTATGTCAGCCAGAAGTGCTCTTCACAGCACCCACAATGTGCCCATTAATGACTCTGCCTGCAATTCGTATGGGGTTACATGTATCGGTAACATGTCTAAATACGATTGTAGATTCTTTTTTATAAGACCCATTGCTCCTACTAATACTGGAACTGTTTGGGTATCTTTCTTCCACATTGCTGTCATTTCTGACTGCAATTCCTGATATTTTATTACTTTGTATCTCTCTGTATACAAGACACTGTAGTCACTGGATGTGGCGATTTCAGTGATCAATGTTAGTTTTGTCTTCTTTTGATGGACCACTATATCCAGTTTTCTAGCATCTATCTTTTGAAGTGTTGGTAATGGATGATCCCATGTAATGTACACTTCAGCATTTTCTATGATGCTTTGTGGCTTATGTTTCCAGTATTTTTCAGTCACTTCAGTACCATAATGTTTGCACAATCCCCAGTGCAACAGTCTTGCCATGTTATTATGCCTTTCAGTATACAGTCCTTCTGCCATTAGTATGTCACAACCAGCAACGAGGTGTGCAACTGTTTCTAATTCAGTTTTACAAAACCTACATTTGTCTGTTTCTCCTACATGTTCAATGGACTTTGTAAACCAACGTGTACATAGCCCAATATTTTGGGCCGCCAATATTAACCTTTCATCTCTTGGTTTGAATTTGCCTCTCCTTAACCATTCCTGCATTCCTTCCTGATCAATATGAGGTTCTTCCAAAAGTTTTTTATACTTGCAACTGTATTTATGAATTTTCCAAATTTCTTGCCTTCTCAACTGGTCCTACACCTTATATTTTCTTTGTTTTTTTTTTTGGTACATTCAGTTGCTGCCTGGTTTTTATCAACTTCTGCTTTGATTTCCATTCCTGCTTGACACTGATATGTGTTTGCTAGATTAAGCAGAGAAGGTACTGTAAGTTCTTGCTGAAGTGTTCTCAGGTCATTATTATTAATTCTGTCTCCTCCCTGTGCTTTATTTGGATCCAGTTTCTGCAGTTCTTTTTCAAAATAATCTAATTTGATTCCAGTATCTGAGGTTATCTGTATGTCACTAGGATGACTTACCAACCTCTTTGTGGGGCCAAATGCTTTTGCATAAGATTTTGTAAATATATCTATAATCTGTTGTATCTGAGCATAAATTTTAGAATCTACACACAGTTTATTAATCTGTATGTCTTTACTCCTTCCACATCTTATGTATCTAGGAAAAAGTTTTGTATTATGCTCAATATCTTTATATAAATTTTATTTACATTTTTCTTGATCTTGTCTTAGACTATGCTTAATCTGTTTGTCCACTTTATTTATTTCAGCTTTCAAAGTTGTAATTCGACCTCTCTTCCATGTCTTATATTTTTTTCTCTCTCACCTTAATCAGGTATCTTGTTCTTACGGAAATATATCCCCCCGATGTTGAAAGCCTAGATCCTGATGTTAGACATTTTCTTTTTGATTTTTTGCACTCAAACGATTTCTCTTTCAAAACTTTCTGGATTCCATCTGTAGTTTTTCCACTGAACACATCTTTCCAGTTAGTTTTAAATAGTGACTGTTTTGCTTCCATATAATCTGTAACTAATCCTCTGTGCATTGGTTTAGATTTTAGTTTGGCAGAATTATCTAGCAACAAAATAATCCTTATAAACCCATGATCACTGGACATCAAAGGTGGTAAAACTTGACTTGAAGTAACAGTAATTTCTTTAGGAACACAAACAATGTCTAGTATGTTCTGTTCCCTCGTAGGTTTTTTTTTTTACAAAATGAAGCAATTGTTGTTCCTCAACATATGTTGTGAATAATTTCTTTACTAATGGTGTTGAATCAATATTATTCCAGTCTGTTTCTGGTAAATTCAAGTCCCCAGCTAATGTTATTCGTCTCTCATGCGTTTCTTGCAAAAATGTATGAATTCCTATAGGTCATCAGCAATTGAATGTGGTGGTTTATACACTCCAACAATTGTTATATGTTCCAGGGTTATCTTTATTGTCACAGTTACACAGTCTATAGTATTGGTGTTATCACTGAACATGTGAATGTCTGTTACAGTAAAAACATTTATACCCTGACAGAACTAGTTTCCAGTTATTATTCTTTAACCATGTTTCACCAACAATAACAACATCAGTCTTGAGAAATGTAGCAAATTTTACAATAAAAAAATTAGTTCCTAGCATTAACGACCATTAGAGATGCATCAGATATTGCTATCTGGGAACTGTTATATGTTTGACCCGGGAAAAATCCTGCCTAATGTTTGTCAAATATTGCAAAATATCTGATGCACAAATTCTCTTCTCTGATTTTGACAAATGCACACTATACCATCAGAACACATGTGTACCCAAAACTAGGCTTGGAGGCTCTACAAAGTTCCAGTTTTTAAAACAGGACTTTTTTCCTTGTAGGTATTTACCCAAAAAGTATTTTCCTTCACGGTAACCTGACTATCCTTTCTATATGTGATTTGTGAAAAATATATCATAACACCAGTACAAGCTAAACAATCTAAGAGAGCTGTAAGTTCCCTACTAACAGTCAGAAAGTCCTTGCAGATGAGATCATTTGTACCTACATGAGTAAAAACAGATCTGTTCCTCCTTGCATTAAGGCATTCCAAGGCTTGTCACACATCTTCTGTTTTTTTCTTCTGGCAAGTATGACACTATTCAATGCTAATTATCTTCTCTGAAAATGTAAGTATGAGTTCCTCTAATAACTGAATCTGCAATTACAAGAATATCTTTTCTGACCAGATCCGAAGAATCTTCAACTTCTAATACAGTAATATCAGCTCTATCAATTGTTACAAAGGATTGTGTTTGAAAAATTAACACTTCTTCATTTTAAACCATCTATTCAGGGCAGGCTAACTTGAGGTGCTTAACTTAGAAAATGTTACTCATTCCTCTTCCTGCAAGAAGAGTATCTGAGTTACAAGCTCTTATAGAAAGTCCGCTCTACCACATTTTCCTTAAAGACAGTGTTCCTTTGAGAACAAAGCCTTCTTTTATGCCTAAATGGCTTCAGAACTTACCTTGAACCAGTGTGTTAATCTCCCTTTCTTTCTGGAACCTAAAGCATAGGGGGCAGAATTTTATGTATCATGGATTTCCACAAGTAGCTCAGATACTACCACATGGACAAAAAAAATCATCCAGGAAGGCCTATCAGCTCTTTGTTTCCTATGACTGTAAGAAAAAAAGGGCAACCAGTGTCTCATGCTATTTCTTTCTGCTATTGTCACCATAACAGGTCACTTCCAGGAAGGGTCAGGGATGTCTATACTAGGGCTTCTGTGGCTCTTTGGAAAGAGGTGGACTTGAAGTATTTTAGAGGCAAAAGCCTAGTTCTCTGTACATACTTTCACAAAGCATTACAAAATGGATTATTTTTCCATGTCCAGGACAGGCTCTATTAAGGGCATTCTCCAGGGGAGTCTTAAATTACTTCTACCTCCCTGTATAATACTAAGCTTTGGCAATCCACCAGTACAGCTTAGGCTACTGCAACAATGATCCAAATGTTAATCATAGTACAGCTGTGTAAGTAGACATATCAAAACAGTAGATATCAGTGTAATATCTGCCTCCTCTCTCCATCTCTCTTCTGCTTCAGATGTAGTGTCACGGTATGTGTATATATATATATATATATATATATATATATATATATATATATATATATATATATATATAAAAAAGCACACACCAACCACAAACTGATATAAAAAGTCAGATAGAAGCCAGTAAGATCGGTTGTGGATCTTACAGGCTTCCTGGCTTCTATCTGGCTTATATATATATATATATATATATATATATATATATATATATATATATAGATAGATATAGATATGTCAGTTGATCATGTTTTCAGAAACTCGAGTTTCATATTGGCAAGACAGTATGATCAAATTTCTGAAAACTCAAAAATTAAAAAAACCCCACAAAAATCTATCTTTTTTTTTTTACATTTTTGCAGGGGAGCAAGTCCCCCTGCAATATATATATATATATCTATCTATATATATATATATATATATATATATATATATATATATATATACCATTTTTGAGATCGCAGTACATTGAGAAAAATGGTAAATTTTCAGATCCTCGCTGTACCCCGATCTCCATTCAAAAGCTTCAGGTTTTCAGAAGTTCAGTCATATCATCTTGCTGATATCAATTTCAAGTTTCTGAAAACTTGATCAACTGATAGGGGTCCATATATATATATATATATATATATATATATATATATATATATATATATATATATATATATATATATATATATATATATATATATATAGGCTCAAATGTTCATAGGTAGGTACAAGGCTACAAGCCTAGCCAAAAAGGTACCCTGGCTTTCGCCACCCAAGAAAATTATTTTCCTGTGCCCCTGTCAAGCAGAGCTACAGAAGTGATCCTCAGGGTGAATTGCTTATTTCCCATCCAATCATCAAGATTTTTCTTGAAGAGTGCTAATTAGGATCTCTGACATAGATAGGTAGCATGTTCCAAAGTATGGGAAGTCTCTGGAACAGGAATCTATCCCTCCAGCATGTTTTGTTTATTGTGGTGACAAAGTTTAGGTCCCTAGAGCATGTAGCTCGGAGGAATTGGGATTTCTTTAAGTGGAGCATGTCCAACAGCTCTGGGTTTGACATAGCTTTGTATGTTAGGCAGAGATTGCCTCTGAGTAGGCAATATGCGAAGGAGTAAAGGTGGAGTTTTTCAAGATGGCCTGTGTAGGGCATCTGTTTGAGGCCAGTAATCCTCTTTGTGAGGTATTTCTGCGGCCTTTCCATTTGTTGTAGATGTCTTGTGAGGTACATACCAAAAGGGACGTTGTACTCTATAATGGGTCTAATGTGTAATGAGTAGAGGGGAACAATTACATCTTTTTTTCTGGATGACAAACCTTTTGTGATGAGGTGTGCCACGTAGAAGGATTTCCTGACCACTGTGTCGATGTGATTATCAAAGGAGAGACTACTATCCACCTGTGTCCCAAGGTTTCTTATCAAACTTTCGGTGTTAAGTAGACTACCACCTGCATGGTAGTTCATGGGTACAGAGTTTTTACCAAAGGGGTTGACAATGCACTTTTTGGCATTGAGCTTCAGGCTATGGCTTTGACACCAGGCATCTGGCTCAGTGAGGCCCTTTTGTAGGATGTCCACATCATTAGGAGTTTTGATTATGGCTCCTAGTTTGCAGTCATCTGCGAACTTAGTCAGCCAAAGACCTTCTGTGCTAGCCTGTACTTCAGGGAAGTAGATACCAAACCGGAGAGGACCCAGGACTGAACCCTGTGGTACTCCACTTGTCACTGGTCTGAAGTCTGATTTGTAGTCTGCTACTTTCACAGTGTGGGTTCTGTCAGTAAGCCAGTTGGCAACCAATCTTGTGACATAAGGATTTATACCTAGTTTAGAGAGTTTATCTATAATTCCAGAGTGGGGGATGGTGCCAAATGCCTTGGCGAGATCTAGATAGGCTGTGTGAGCCACCTTACCCTCATCTATGGCTTTGGTGACTGCTTCAAATAAGTCTATCAGGTTTAGGAGACATGATCTGCCTTTTACAAACCCAAACTGTGTGGGGTCCAGAATTTGGAGATCTCCATTGTCTTTGTTTATGAGTTCCATGGTCTTGCAGACCAGGCTCGTCAGGCTAATGGGTTGGTAGTTCCCAGGGTCTGTCATGGCTCCCCCTTTGTGGAGTGGGATAAACATTGCGGTGTGCCATTCAATGGGCACAAAGCCTGAGGTGAGGCTATGACTGAACATGGTATTTAGGTGGGGTGCCAGTTCATTCTCTCGTTCATGTAGAAGGCAGCCTGGGATGTTGTCAGGTCCCATGGATGCTGTGTTCTTGGCATTCTTCCAGTATACAGATGGGCCCTTTAGGGGGTGAGAAGGAGGTAAAGTTAGCACTGAACCTGTCTGCCAGGATGTTGGCAATATCAGTTGGTCCTGTATATTTAGTGCCATTGTGCTGTAACTCAGAGCAGATCTGAGTGTTGCCATTGAGATTCTTGAAATAACTATAGAATGCTTTGTGGTTGTCTTTAGAATCAGTGGTGATTTTGTTTTCATAACTAGCTTTGGAGGATTTTATGAAGGATCTCAGCTTCTTACTGAGGCTGACCAGGGAGTTCCTCCAATCATGGGATTTTACTCTTTTTTGCAACAGTTTCTTTCTTCTGTTGTAGAGTTTGTTTATGGCAGAAGACCACCAGATTGGCTTCCTTTTTTTGGAAGATAGCATCTTGGTTCTGTTTGGGATAGCATGTTCCATGCACTCATGTAAGTGCATTTGTGTAGGATTCAGCAGTCGTACCTCTATTGTCCATCTGCATGGGTGTCATGAAGTTTGCCACTTCTGTCTTAAGAAGCGTGAAGTTGGCTTTGGAGAAATTTTTTATGGTTGTTTCCCTAATGGGGGGTGGGAGCGGGATGTGGATGTCTAGGGTGATTAGCTTGTGGTCAGATCAGACCAACGAGGAACTGACCTCTGGTGTGGAACACCGGTCGCCCATGTTGGTGATGACAAGGGCTAGAATATTGCTGCCTCTGGTGGGGGTGTAGATAAGTTGATCCAAGGCACTGGAATTGATGAATTCCAGAAAACATTGAGCAAAAGAGTTGGTACATGAGTAGTTTTCCCAGTTAATGATGGGGTAGTTGAAATCATCCATTATTAGAGTGTTGGGCTGTATCCTAATATTTTCCAGTGTATCAAGAAAAGAGGAGTGGGAATCCTGGGGCATGGTGGGGGGGCTGTAGCAAGCTACAATCTGGATTGTGGTCTTGCCAAGTGTTAGTTGAACTTGGATAATCTCAGATGCATTATGCTGAGCAACTAGCTTGGAGGTGTGGACATCCTTAATGAATATGGACACGCCTCCGCCTTTAGTGCTTTGGTCCGGGTTAGGTTGCCAAAAGGTGTGGTATGAATTATAGTCTGGTAATGCAGGGGTGCTGTCTGGAGCTTTGAACCAGGTCTCTGTCACTGCACAGATGTCGATGTTCTCCATTGTAAGAAGTGCCTCGAGTGAGTGCATTTTGAGGGTTAGTCTTCTAGCATTAAGTAGCATTACCCTCAGATTTTGCTTGCTTGTACCTGTTACGGTGATGAATTTGTCATTTTAACTTTGCCTAAAAAAGGCACTATAGGGGTGGCAAGAGCCTTTGCAAGTATCCAGAATCCCAAGGGCAACAGGTGCAGGCCATCTCTGGCAAAGCATTGTGGTCTGTCGATCATGTCATCTCAGGCAGACAGATACTTTATTCCCTTAGAATGGCACCAGAAGCTTAGTCAATTGTTGAAGTCAGTCATTTTGTCCTTGTACTGTGGTATCATTCTGGGTGATGGCAGGATGCTACTCAGGGCTAGGGTCATACCTGCCTGGGCTGCAAGATCAGAAAGCTCCTCCATGTCTATTTTCATGTAGTCCAGGGAGGCGTGTCTCAGGTCATTCACACCAACATGGACAATGACAGAGTTATATTTGTACTTGTTGTGGAGTGACCTGAGTGCATGCATTATGTGGTGGATCCTGGCACCCGACAGGCAGCTGACAGTAACTTTCTCCTTGTTTAGCCTGGTAAGTGGAACATCAGTGTGCCTGACTATAGCGTCACCTGTGACTAGAGTGTTGGTTACGTTATGCCTCATGGGCTGTAGTTGAGTGGCACACTGAGTTTGTGGGCTATGTGTCATTTGGGTTGTGTTGGGGGGGTGGCGGTTGCTTGCATTTTTGCTTTGGAGGTCTCAGTTGTTTGGGCAGATTTTTATTGAGAGCCTGCACAAATGTAGGCATGTGTTTTGTGCTTCTATGTGTGTGTTTTGGTGGTGTAGATTTTGAGGGACTATATGATGAGTGTGGTGTGGTGCAAGTGTTTACCTTCTCCTCTTGACTGTCTAGTCCAGTCTTTGGTGAAGAGAGCTTTGCTTTCAGTTTGGCTATATAAGTGCATCTCTCATAGGTTGTAGGTTTAGACATTAGGTGCTTATTTATTAAGTACTAGAAATTGTTTTCCTCTAGACAAGTGAGGAAAGTTGAGTGCTATAGTAATTCGTAGCTTATTTAGTGCTTACAACGAGTACTGAACAAGTGCTGCTGGGTAGTTGCAAGGGAAGTTTTGAAGAGCAGTATATACTTCTTTGTGTGTGTGTGTGTGTGTGTGTGTGTGTGTGTGTGTGTGTGTGTGTGTGTGTGTGTGTGTGTGTGTGTGTGTGTGTGTGTGTGTGTGTGTGTGTGTGTGTGTGTGTGTGTGTGTGTGTGTGTGTGTGTGTGTGTGTGTGTGTGTGTGTGTGTATTATTTTTATTTCCTAGCATTTAACTGTGAGGGCTCTAGCCTACCTATTTTTATTAACCACCTTTATTAAATTATTACTTTAGACATAAACATACATTAAAAGAAAAGAAACAAGCCATATTAACTTTTTTCCATTTCCATACATTATACATCACATATTCTTTCTTTCTTTCTTTATTGCTCCTCCCCTTCAAAATCCATGGAACATTGAATTGTCAAATGTCAGGTGTTGTATATGCAGCAGTTTGTCAAGAATGCCCAGGTTATTATATTGGAAAAACTGAACGTAGTCTTAAAGATCAGGTCTACGAACATATATATGACTTTACGTGAAAAAAAGTGCCTTGGTGAAACAGTTGAATGATTTTTCTGAGAATTCCATTAAATTTGTAATTATTAAAAAAGTGAATATCTACAAACATGGCAGTCCCTGGCTACTACCCTTAGAAAAAAGAGAGCTATATTGGCAATTAACAGTAAACACTAGTACGTGGCCAGGTCTTAATGAACAATCCTCCATAAGTTGCTTACTTAAACTAAAAGCGTTTCAGAGATAAAAAAATTATTGTTGCTATATTTTGGTTTTACATGTTTTTTTTATACTGATTTGTGTCATGCATTATAGGTTCATAGGTTCATAGATTAGTAATAGGAGAACTGCCTTTGGGGGCCATTTTACGTCTAGCCAATTAACCCATGTGAAAATCAAACCCTGTACTTTGTGTCTGTAAGGCAAATATCTTAACCATTATTCCAACCTCCTTTTGCATGTTATGCTTATGAGGTCGTGTTTTTATATATGTATGTTTTTTAATACAAATGTTTGATATTGACATCGGTCCCTTTAAATTACTCCAATTCCTATGAAGCTTGGTAGTCATGTGATACAATTGAGATTACTATTTAAACAACTTTGCAAGTTTTAAAGTTTATTTGAGGAAGTTTATATTAATAAAACAAAAGCACTCATCAATATACTATATATTGTCATGTGTTTTATATGTCTTCTTTTAAAAGAGCATAATGTGTTGCATATACTTGGTTATTTTTTGAGCCTTAAGTTAGTGTCTCTATGGACCAGCTTTTTTGTTTTGCTTCTCCCCTTTTCTAAAAAAAAAATCCTCTTCCAGTTATTTTATCTTTTTTACAATATTAATTACTTTAAATACAGTTGGTTTATAGGTTCATAGATTGGTACTAAGCTAACTAACATTGCGAGCCATTTTAAGCCTAGCCATTTATGATTTGTGAGATTCAAACCCTGCACCTTGTGTTTGCAAGGCAAACACCTTAACCATTAGGCCACCCTCCCAACCAGATTTTGATTTCCATTTTCTAGTAAATGCATTTTTGGCAGCCAACAGAATTAAAATTAACAAGGCTTCATTATATCTAGGTATTTCAAATCCTACAGCTCAAAATAATCATGTCCTTATTTACAGTGATTTGCTCGCCCAATATTTCTGACGGAGTACTATGCAGGGAATTTATAAATAAACTCTGCCAGCTCATTGCACTCCCAAAAACATATGTTCCCATTTAATTCTTTCTTCCTCATCACCTCATCCATCCAGCATTTGCTTTCTACCTGTGGAAAAATACTTTGAAATTTTCTTGGGGTATAAAAGTACCTATGCAAAGACTTCCAAGCAAAAAAAAACCAAACCTTCTGAAAATTGTTGTATGCTTGGGAGACATACATATGTCCTCCACTATTCCTTTGTAAATAGCTTTTCCAGTTTCTCTTCTCAATCCTTTCTATCTTCCTCTGATTGATTCCTATAGTTATTGTGGAATATTTTATATGCCCTACTACTCACCTCTTTTTTAACAGCAGCTTATGTTCTGGATTCAGCTAAAGACATTACCAGAGCAGATCTTCAGTAAATTCCAGCCCCCTCCTCTTGTCTATTATCTTTAGCCTTAATTGCAGTCATCCCTATTGACAAAATCTCACCTTTCCATTCTTGTGTTTAGATTAGTTCTTAGAATACTTTCTGCTACTTTATGAATATAATTTGTGTGGTTATTATTCTCCTTAAGAATCTACATCCAAAATCTCACTGTTTCTTTATTTCTTGAATTCCCCCAACACTTCATCACCATTCCTTTCCACTCTGAATTATAACTTTCTGCTTGTGTTATATATATATGAGTCTTAGCTGTTTGGCTTTAAAATATCCTTTCAAATCAGGTAATCCTAAACCACCTTGTTCTATTGAAGGGATCAACTTATCGCACTTAATTCTTGCCCACCTCCTCTCCCATATACACTCCTTCAACCAACTCTTTATTATTGCCCATGACTGTGAATATAAGTCTAAAAGGACTAAAACAGGACTTGTATCTTACTATCCATATCCACAAAGAAAAGCTCCCAGTTTCTTAGTTTCTGTATTACCTTTTGTTTAGTCTTTTCACCCATATCCATAGTTGTCATAACAAAAGACCGTTAAATCCATTTTCCTAAATGCTTTTTCTTATTGTACCCCAATATATATTGATATTGTTAAACCAATTTGCTTCTGGGTTCATAATTTGCAATTATAGCATTTGTTTTATCTTCATTAATTTTAGATCCTGAAAAGACTTGAAACTGTCTAAAAATATTCCACAGCACTAAGATGTCCTTTTCCAGATTTATCAGGTACAAAATAATATCATCTGCAAATAAAGCCAATTTTTCTTGATTACCATATCAGTTATGTCCTTGAATTTCTGAGTCCCTTATTTTCTTTGTCAATCGTTCACAATATAAAGCAAATAAAATACTAAGGAAGAAAGAGAATACTTCTGCCTGTTTCCTTTGTTTAAACCCAACTTATCAAAGATGAACCCTCCCACTTTAATTCTTGCCTCTGATCCTTCACATATCCTCCTAGTTTACCTTGTTATTTTATCAGGGAATGCAAATGTTCTCATTGTCCTACTCATAAAATCCCAGTTTAGTCAGTCATTTACTTTCTGTACTTCAAGACTCCGCTAAACCAACAGTGCTTTGTGTTACATTTTGCTTCCCTCTGGATCATCATTGTTCTGTTATTGTTGTCAAATGTCTAGTTCCCCTCCACAAAACCACATGGATCTTTATCTATCAATTTTGGCAACAGCTTTTCATTCCTTTAGCTAGCACAGGCATAAACACTTTATAATCATGATTTAAAATTGAAATAGGCCTATATGAAGTTGGGTCTGATGGGACTTTACCGTCTTCATAATACAGCTACCACAGCTTTCTTGCAAGATGTTAGTGGTTCCCTCCCTTTTGTAATATTGTTATGCAAAATCTTCCAGATCTTTATCACTTTCTTCCTTCCTTCCTGACTTCCAAATGTCCACATCAGTATATCTGTTACTGGAGACTTTCCTGCAGATTAATTATAAATCACCATTTTTATCTGATTTTTTTTTTCATATTGACTATTTAGATGTTGAATCTCTAGTCTAACCTTGTCATAATTGTTTTCCATAAGTATTTCCATTTGTGTTGTTTCTTGATTTCAACATTTCTCTCTTTATAAAAATGTTCATAAAATTTACAAAATATTTCTAATACCACTACAGGATTTCTGATTATTTTCCTTGTTATAGACTTCTTAATTTTGGTAGCAACCCCTTCTACTTTCTGTTAACTAAGTCACTGTGCTAAAAGTTTATGTACTCTTATCAAAAAATAGTCACTTATCATCATGTATAAGCTCATGCATACTATCCAACTACTCCCTTGTTTTCTCTTTAGCACTCTGCAGTTGAGCTTCTTTTTGTTCTATGAGATCCTCCCTATTCTATAATACTTTAACCTTTGTCAACCTCTCCAAATGATTCTTATTACTTTTTAACTGTATCTCTTTTTCCTTTATTTCTATCCTATTTTTAAACTCTTATTTTCATTGTATCCTACCTCACTAGCTTGTGTTCTTGTGAAATATAATTTCTATCCAGTCTAGCCCATTTGTTGTACTTTGGAGAAAATCTGTAAATTCCATCTGAATTTCTATTACTGATTTCATGTCTGCCATTACAAATATTTTCATAATTTTTTTCAGAAATCTACCTTCTTTTGTTATAATATTCCCAGATTATGTCTCCCACAATTATCTTAAGATGCATAGTAGCGGTTTTAGGTGAATATAAATATATGCCAGTATAATCTTCCTCCCTTGCCAGTAAACTTTACAACCATGAATCTACCATTGTTGTCTTTTTTCCTCTTCTATTACTATCGGAGCCCCCAGCAATTAGTTTTATTACTCCCATTTTCCTTTGTCCCTGATATTCTGCTGAATATTCACCCTGAAATCCTTTCTTTGTTACATTCACATCTTCATTTTTTTCCAAATTCACCTCCTGTAGCATTGCTATTTGTACTCTACATTTCTTATTATAATTCTATGTCCCTTCCCCTTTTGTGTTTACATGTAAGGCCATTTACATCCCAAGATAATATAGATAGATTAGCCATTTGTTCTCACCTGTTACACATAACAGTTAATGTGTATTTCCAACTTTTGTCTTAAATATACACACTAATGTTTGGAAAGCTAATCTTTTAAACAATTGTTTCCTCTCATCTCCAAATGAAACTTTGTCACATTTTCAGGACTTTCTGTGTTAATGAAAACCCTTAAACAAAAAAAAAAACTAAATGCATTTTCAGGACACCCCATCCCCTATTAACTTAGAACAAGCACACAAAACTATGTGTGTCTTCCAAAAAATGAAATTTAACTGTTTAGTTAGGAACAGTTGCCTGAAATTGGTATATGCACCCACAGGCATTTCCTAACCCAAAATTAAGGTTACCCAAGCTAAAGTCCATACTGCAGCCTATGTTCCTCCTTACACTGACTGGTATCTACTCTTTTCATATCCATTCCATCCCTTTCTACATTTGAAAAACAGCTTGTATGCTTTCAGAAAAAAATGCTAACTTTTAGCCCAAAGTGAACTGGCTTTCTTTATATAAAATTAAATTGTGCACTGTTCTGTTAAATGCATTAAAGGACAACGGGATTCTATTATTAATTTCTCAACTTCTCTGTCCTTTTTCTCCCTATTTATTGTCCCTGCTATGAATAATCAAAATCACAGCATTTAAAATATTTTAAATTGACTGTTTCTCTCCACTAGAACAGTATCTTACTGTACTGTGGTGGTTTCACTTTTAAAAAATGTTTATCCCACCCTGGAAAAGTCTCCAATTCATTGATATCATCAAGGCCACTAAATACAGGTAGTTTTCTTGCTAATTGCCTCTCAAAACTGACATCACCATGACTGTCCTAAAAATCCATGCATGCTGTGATGTCACAACTCCCTGGTCCTTCCCCAACCAATACAGAACGTAAAGGCTAGAACAAGGAAACAGTACATGAGTCAAGTCTCCTGCTGTGAGCTGTCAGTCACAGCAGGTAACAGCTCAAATTACCCTTAGCACTTTGACAGCTAGGGAAATTAGGTGTGAAGGGGGATGGGAGATGAGTCAAAGTAGTACAATTCAGGCTTCACAAAAAACTGCAGTTTAGCCATTTTAAAAAGAAGATGCAGTAAAATGCACTTTGAAAGTCTGTTCTGCAGCATTTGCACTGTTTGTGTTTTAAGTAATCACTGAATGGCATGAAATATTATTTAAAACTAACTGAAAGACAGCAGTGTATGCATGTAAAATCAATGTAGTGACAGGAGCTTTAGGAAGAAAGAGGCCTGCGTGATGTAACTTTTTACAGATGAGCATTGTGTTGTGGGATACTCAGAGGCAGACTAAACAATCAGAATTACTTCAAGATGCCAGACCCCATGTGGTCAGACACAGAAATTACATATAAAAATCTTAAAAAACTTGTAAATAGTCCCAGAGTGGTGTTAAAATGTAGGAAACACCAAATCATGATGACATAAACATGTTTTTTAAGTCTGTGGGTGCAGTTCTCCTTTAACGTATTAATGCTGCTAGGGAGGCTGCTATCTTTTGTTCCCTTCCCATAATTTCAAACTTTATTTTTCACTGAACTGCTTTTTACCTTTAAATTTTGGGTATTTGTCAGCAAAGAGTGCTCAGAACTCTCATGGACATGGACAGTCATTACCAAATACAGTCCTAGGAATTGACTAGAATATCTATGGTATTACAGTGGGATGAAATGGCTAGGTTTGAAATAACCTCCAGATCAATAGCCTAGTAGTAACCTCCTATTATCCTGAGATGAATTGCCTTTTACCTGCAGGCAGCTTATCATTATATAAAAATAATCAGCAATGAGAGAAAAAAAAAACAACTAACAACTGTGCAGATGTATGAAGGAATCTTTGTAAATCTCACTGAGAATAGACTGTACAACTGCCTTTGACTGCAGATGTCTTGACTTCTGCTGAGAACATTTGCTAATGGAAAAAATAAGCTTATATCTTTGCAGATACAAGAAACATAGCATTTTAAATGGCTTTCATCAATGTGACTTATTTTTCAGGCCTACTTATAAAAACACTTGTATACAGCTTAAGCCAATAGCATTAATCTAGAAATCCACCCTTGAAAAATTATAAAAATGGTCTTAAAGGAAAACTGCACCCAATCACTGAAAAGCATATGTTTTTTTCAGCATATCTTTAACTTTTCTGCATTACTAATGTCTCTGTATCAATATAAGTGGTTATTATTTTCTAATTTGTTCTACCCCAAAAATGCCCTGAAATGGGGCTGCTATAGGTAGCATGATTTTGTTTTACAGTCAATGCACTTGCCTTCCTGTCATTTTAGATGGACAAAGAGAAATCCCTATGGTGAGAGGAACCTTTACTGTGGTTTTCTTTCTCTTCAGCTTACAACAGTAATGTGACTGCCTATTTTTGACTTGCAATATCAATCCACATTTTTAATGACTTTACTTCCTTTGATTTTTCACTAATGGGCATCTCTGATAGAGCATTTTAAGGAATGTTTAAATCATAGGCTTGAAAATGTATCTGAGTTAATTGTTCTTTTCAAAGTAGCAATTGTAGCTCAGTGTGCAAGTCTGAAAAATCTGACCCCTGTGGTTAACAGGTGTTAATTAGGCTAAGATGGTTTGTATTGTGTTCACAGATTTTAATACTGTAGCTAGAATTAGAGCCTTTGATGTTAGTCTTCCTTCCCTAATTCATTGACTTGTCTCAACAAAACACTGCATGCAAAGCAAAAATGCCGTAACAAAACACCAGAAGAAACAAGCACTTTTACAGGAAATACAGTGTAGAAAAAATGCAAAATCAAATACTGACAGAAAATAAGAAAAGTAAGGTAAAAATATTTTCTTTCTTTATAGCACTCATCATTTAATTAAAGGGAAGGACAACTAAATTATAATAAGAAAAAAAATTGTGTTTTCTTGTTCAATTGCATCTGAAAACTAAGCTTGAAAGCCTTGCTTTTGTTCATACTGTAGACTACTTTAATTATCTGAGGTGTGATGCTGCCAATTTGTGACTGATAAGGCACATTTAAATGCCTTTGTTTTCTTCTTGGCTCTGGAGTTGAAATATGCAACCTAACCTAATTACTCTGCAGTTCTTAGTAGCCTATGTGATGTAACAGATGATAAGACAAATGCAGGAAAGAAAGGCAAACATAAATAAGTTCATACATAAAACAAATGAAATAATTACTAAATTATGTTTTTCCTGTATGTGACATGCTTAGTGTTGGAATACAGGGAAGGTAAATAACTTTTTGGAAAGAAAAACTTGACATTTTGGTGGCATTCTCATTTAATTCCACAAGCAGTATAATCAGTGCTCTTTTATACCCCACCAAAGCATCCCACGATCACAACATATTAACTTACATTTGCTTCTGTCCATCCTTTCCTCTACTGTTATATTGCAAAGCCTATATTACTTGCAATCAAAAATGTACTTATTTATCTTTAACACATACAACTGTTACTGAACATAAGTCACCACATTTAAAATACCACTGATTACACACAAAACAAAATTGCTTTACTGTACATCATGCAGTTTATATCATAAAACTATACAAATACTAATAAGAACAAAAATGTTTTACATAGTTACTTTTTCCCTTTAGTGCCCTTCTAAACAATGACATAAAGTGGGGTATGTGCTCTACAGTCCACCCACAAGTTTAACAAAGTCAACAAAGTCCAGTCTTTCTCAACCACTTTTTCTTGCAAAAACATATTTCACTAATGTGATTGATGCTTTCTAGTTTGCCATTTGTTCACTAAATATAGTGTTGCTTGTTTTCTTCCTGTTAATTTCTGTCTCCCAACACTAGACTCTGTTTCAAGTCCAAGGTACTCCTGATTTTTCTAGTCAACGCCTGTACATTTTTTCTCTCTCTCAAGCATTTTCCTTTGGATCATTGGAAAAGGCTCCACAGACAAAGTCATTCTATGAGCTTTATTGTCAGAAGACTGAGAAACAGTGCTCACTTTCTGATGGGCAAGCTTTTGTATTCCTTCTTATCCTGTTCTGCATTCAAAAATGTCTTTGATCTACCAGGGAAAAATTATGTAGATAGAGCAGCTTGAATCTCACACCTTTCTCTTGCCTTTCCCTGATTGCTGGGATAAATTTCCTACTCTTCTGCCTGGCATAGAGTAAATAATCATTTTCCACAGTCTGCTATCTCTAGTTTTTAATACCTTTCCCTTCTGCCAAAATTTCATCAGGATCAACTCTTTCTAGTGGTATGATTGGATCTTTAATAATATAAGTATTGCCTGCTTTCTTATGACCAATTTTGGAACATACAGAAATCCTGCTGTGGAATACCATTCCAATTGCTTATTTGTCCTTTTATAAAATTAATACAATCTGTTTCTTCCAGTTTGTGTGGTGCAGCAGAAAATCCTTAAACTCAGCCAGCCTTGTCTTAATTTCAGTCCCTGATTTTTGCAGTTTTATAAATTCATCTGAATATTTAGTTAAAGCTTCATTTATTTTTCCAGCTTTTTGTTATTTGAGTTAATAGATTCCTTTGATGTTTAATTTTTTAAATACTTCTGAGTATATTTTATGTATTTTTTCTTTATGTTACTGGAAGCCATCTCTTGTACCAAAGCTGAAGCTTAAACTGTTTTTGCCAAGCAGCTACAAGATTCTTCCCAGCCAGTGTTTTCTCTTCACTTTTTTTCTGGTTGATTTTCCTTCAGATCCTCGAAATTTCTTCTTCGCTGGCAACCAGACAGTATACTTAACTAGCCTGCAACTGAATTTTACCAAAGCTGACAGCAGCACTGGTTCTTACTTCTTTGTTTCTGTTTTCACACTGGAAGAGGTGAAATTAAGATGTTGATTGGAAATCCTAGCCTTCTTTCTTGAGTGAAGACAGCTCTGAAGCTTCTGATGCCCGAACCACTGCTTATGTGCAGCTCCCTGGCATGATATAACCCATACAGCTTAGGCTACTGCAACATCTACTGTTATGGCAAGTTTACTTACACAGCTGTACCTTCTCCAGCTTCATAAGTAGCATGTGGAAGTACTGGTGTCACTAAGCTAACTGTACAGATATATCTGTCGTCTGTGCTGTCTTCTCATGCCTCATTACAAGAAACACTCCAAGTCACCTTTAGCTCAGTTCTGTCCTGGCTGAAGAACATATGTTGGAAGACTACCATCACAAAAAAAAAAAAAAAACATCTCTCAGTGCTGTATAGAGCAATGTCTTTCATTTATGTTATAGCATTGTCTTCCTCTCAGATACCTAGATAGTTTGGAGTTTTCCCAATTCCAAAATAAAAGCCAGCTTAAGATGGTACATCAACTATTATATTCTATCAAGTTACTTTTCCTTAATTAACATTCTGGCTTAGTTGTCCCTTCAAGAATCTGCAATCTTCCATTGCCTGTTTAATGCAATCAAATGTTCCCTCAAACAGGCTGGTGTCTCTGCTTTTAGTGTCCATGGGACTAAATGCTGGAACCAACTAACCCTCTTGACCCTTCCGATGAGACTCACTGTCAAGTCTGAAGAGCAGTATTGGGCTTTACCTTGAGGCTTTCTCTTGGGTTCATAGGTTTATAGGTCTGCACTAGGCTAACAACCACTGGGGCCTTTTCAGTCTAGCCATACATCTCAAATGTCTGACTAGTTCTAATACCTTTGGTAATGTAAGCAGGGGTTTGGGAGATTAAATATTTATAAGCAGGGACCTGGGAGATGAACCATTTACAGGCTGCCTATGTCCATTAGAGACATAGGTGACAAACCAGGGGTGAATTTCTAGTTCCCCATCCAGTTATCCAGGTTAATCTTGAATTGGGTTACAGAGAAACTGTGCTTCACATAAATGGGGAGCCTGTTCCAGAGAAGGCGTAGTCTCTGGGATACATACCTGTCTTTCCAGCAGGTCCTATTTATATCACAGGCAAGGTATAAGACTTTAGACTGGGTAATTCTGGTTCTGTTTGTTTTGTACATATGCAGGAGGTCCAGACTGGGATCTGAAGATGCCTTGTATGCCACAGATAGACCTCCCCTCAACAGCCTGTGGCAGACAGAATAAAGGGATAGGGCTTTGAGGCAGTTTGCATATAGCATGCTATTTATGCCCTATTTTCTTTTAGTAAGGAATGTCTATGGACATTCCAGTTGATGGATGTGCCTGGCTAGGTACATACCAAAGGGGGCTGCAATGTTGTCTAACTGCTAAATACAGTGGAACAATGACCTCCCTTAACCTACATACCTTTGTTTATATGTTGCACAACACAGAATGATTTTCTCACTACAGTAGACACTTGATGGTCAAAGGCTAAATTGCTGTCTATATATGGTAGATGTCTTGCCCTTTAAATTATGGTATTGTCTGAACTAATCAACTTTTCTGTGTTCCTTCATTAATTTTCTTATTCATTCTTAATTTCAGTTGCTCTCCTTTGGTTCTTCCCCAACATTTCCTTCTCTTTTTCTGCCACTCCAATTTCCAAATCTCTTCTTGTGTTCCACGGTAAATAGAAGAAATACCACCTCAAGTCTCTACTGAAAAGAGGCTACTAGCCTAGTCAACAAAGTATAAATACATATATGCTTTTTCTTCTAACTCTTCTTCTTTATATGTTTTGCGTTCTATAGCCATCTCCTTTCTGTTTGTATTAGGGTGAAATATTCCTTCCTTATTATCCTGTTCTTGCTGGTCTTCTTCTTACAGTCTCTTGTACAGTCGTTGTATTACTCTGCACACCTTGCCATCTTCCTAGGTCTTTACTCAATAGTCATACTGTTTATAACTTCCATTGTAAGTAGCCGCTCTTGCTGTTGATTACCCTAGTCCTAGTTTGTAGGTTTAGATATGATTACTAGCACTAGGTAACTGTTGCTCTGTACGTCTTTATATGTAGGTTTTATATTGCCAATTCATAGTAATTGAAGTTATTGTTATGACATGAGTAAATACTGCGAAAGTAAAGCTGACACAGACAAATGTCAAATTAAACAGCAGACACACAAAAAAGCACTGTTGCAGTAGGCAAGACCCCCCTCCCACATTCTCTAAATATACTAACCCCTAGATCAGTCCGCATTCTGGATAAGGTGACCATTTTGTGCAATCGTTTCTAACCTTTATGGTTAAATAAAGACTTAATGGCTATCGGCATGGAAATAAGTTGCATGTGAAGAATGGGAAGAGTTAGGCAGAGAAGCAGGCATTCAAGACAGGTTGTCAAATAACATTGGGTGGTTTCAAGGCTAACCTGAAGGAACAATGACTAAAAGAAACTGTCTATGGTGGTGCATCACTATGGGACAGCCAGCAGGCCACATTAAAGGGCATGCAGCAATGTACATATCTGGTTCTGATCTTAAAAAGGGGTAGAAATGGGTATGTGGGACAGTAGGAAGAGGGGAATCAGCAAACATAGGAACATGCACAAGGAAAACAGGGAAGGTAAAAGCAGGAATGATTTTCATACTTTTAGAAAAATTTTAAACAAACATTGGCACTGGGTCCAGAATGATTATAGTAATAAGAGGTTGATACACAGTTGGATAAACTTTGCCTATAAACGTCGTAGAAATTTAGCACAAGAAAATCTAAAGGTGTTACTGCTCAATGCCAGAAGTCTAAACAAAAAACTCCACTGCCTGCAGACTATTCTCTCCCTGGAAAATGCAGACATATGTGCAGTTACTGAAACATGGTTTAAAGCAGTAGAGTGCAGCCTAGCAGTGCAAGGCTATAATTCTTTCCACATATTTAGACCAACTACTGCACAACAAGGAACAAAAGGTGGAGATGTCTCAATTTACTTCAAAAACAATCACCTCAAGGCTGGTCAGACAATATAACTTGCTCAAGCTTCTCCATGCTAAGATTATAATGAGCAAAGCCCCATTTTGTATTCTTGCAAGCTATAGGTCCTTTATTACCCAGGAAATACATAACACATGCTTAAACATACTGGAGACACTTACCATTCACCCCAAAACCATATTCATGGGTGTCTTTAACTACTCTACTATAAAATGGGAATCTTACATGACCTCAAGCATGCAGGCCCAGAGGTTCCTGGTGTTTAACACAAACACCCTGGACCAACTAGCCTGTATGCCCCACTAGAGGTGCTAACATCCTTGACCTGATGCTCACAAACATGGAAGAACATTGCGCCTCACTTAGTGTAAAGGGGTCAGGTCGAACCATAGAGCTGTTTCCTTTGAAATAAAAATAAAATCAAGGACGCCAACTAACTGTGGAATTTTTAAGTATTATCCTAAAGTAAACTTCCTACTACTCATTACAGCTGAATGCTCCTCCAGTCATCATCTGCAGTTAACTCCTACTGCTCCTCTAGGCGTCAAATACTGATTGTTCATATTTGCATCAATAATTCCAAAACCATGTTACATACAAGGTACCAGGATATTTTGTCTTGAAGCATATGTGATGGCAAACACAACTGTATCGATATTTGACCTCTCTCAATGAGTACTTTCTAGAACTGTAAGGTGATAATTTCATTTCTTAGAAGCTTAAGCCACACCCACTGGGAGTTAAAGGCACACACTCAAAAGAGCTGTACTGGAGGGAATGGAGACACCCTAACACAATTTCAAGCCTCCTCAAACCCTGTGATCACTGCTGATTATGTGGAATTATTCACAGAAACCCTGCACAATCATGTTAAGGGCTGCATAGCGAGAGCTGTAGCTATCTAGAATAAGCACATGACAAACTCAGAAAATAAGCCATCCTGGTGGAATCCCAACATCTATAGTTTGTGTAACAAAAGAAAGAATGTCATTGCAAAAATTAGGAAGTGCAACACCCAGTAAGGTAAGAACACCCTCATCAGTCTAAACAAACAACTCGGGGGGGGGGGGGCTAATCAAGCCTAACAAGGCTGAATTTGAGGTAAAAATAGCTTCCCAGGGTATGGGCAATCACAAGGCATTCTTTAGCTACAACCTCAAAGGCAATTAATAACTATGTTGAACTAATTGTCAATGCAACCACTTATACTGAGCCAGAAGATATAGCAAATCTAGTTGATGACAAACTTGCTCTATTTTTACACCCTCTCAGTGGGGGAACATGGTCCTTAACAAACTTTCTAAGACCAAGAACACTGCATTAATAGGTCCAGATAATATCCTAGAATGCCTTCTTAATAGCATTGAATTTGATCTATCAGGACCACTGGAATCATTGTTTAACCATAGCCTTCAGACAGACTTCATGTCAAGCAAATGGAGGATTGCAGCTGTCATCCCTCTGCACAAAGGCAGGCCATCTACGGACCTGGATAACTACAGACCAATAAGTCTGACTAGTCTCATATGTAAGGTCCTGGAAAGAATTATCGGAGATGTGATAAACAATAACATAGGAAACCTTCACACACTGGATCCAATCCAGTTTGTTTTTGTCAAGGGCAGGTCATGCCTACTTAGCCTGGTGGATTTCTTTGAGAAGGTCAGCAAAGCAATAGACATGGACAAAATGGTGCATACTGTCTATCTTATCCTGGCCTAAGCATTTGACACAATACCCCTCTTAGTCATGATAGAGTCACAAAATTAGGTATAAGCTCCTGTGTTACCCACAAGATAGCCATCTGGCTCACAGATAGGGCCCAAGAAGTTGGGATAGGGGAGGTACCTCCACAGAGAGGCCAGTTATTATCAGAATCCCTCAGGGCTTTGTGCTGGAGCTGCTGCTTTCTGGCATTTACTTCTCAGAAGTCAAGGCCAATGGTATTGCCCTCTGTCTGACCAAGTTTACAGACGAATACAAACTAGATGCAGTTACATAATCCCTCAATGGCCCAATTATCCCCCAAGAAGGCCTGACTCAGACTAAAAACTGGTGCCAGAACCACAGTCTAAAACTCATTGCCAAAAAATACACAATAGTATCCTCTGGGAAGACATCTACACCTAGAAACTACCACATTGATAACATACCCCTAAGAGTAGACTCCCAGTGGTCAAGGATTTGGGAACACATGTAAACAGTAACCTGGCTTTTGACCATCACATATCTACAGCAGTAAGGAAATAATTCTGTATTGTGCAACTTATAAACAAGGGTGTGGTGTCTAGGTGCAAGGATGCTATTGTTTCACTATGCTTTGCCCTTATCAGATCAGTCATTGAGTACAATGTCCCTTTGTTTTTATACCTGACCAGGCACATGCAACAACTGGAGCATCCACGGAGGTTCTTCATGAAAAGAATACATTGACAAATCAACATATCCTATGTAGACTGCCTCAAAACCCTATCCCTGTACTCAGTCTCTACAGATTGCTGAGATGCAATCTACGCCTGACATACAAAACATCCTCTGATCCAGCTCTGATACACCTGTTGCACATCTGCAAAGCAAATAGCATCAGCATTACCAAATCTTGGGACCTAAACCTCTTCTGCAGCATAAACAGTACGTGTTGGAGGGACAGGTTATGTGTCTCAGAGAGTACCTGTTTTATAGAACAGACTTTCCATCCAAGTGAAGCAGAGTTCTTCCCTAACCCAGTTCAAGCATACCTTGGACCAGTGGATGGGGAATCATAAATTTGGCCCTGGTCTAGCACCTATATCCCTAATACACAGATGCAGTCTATAAATGCTTGACCACCCATGTCCAGGCCTACATATACCCCTTTAAATAACACTAGGGTATCAAAACTTGTCAGATACATTTGGAAAGCAAGGCTAGTCTTAAAAGGCTCTCTGGGGTCATTAGACGAGTAATCACTTGTGAACCTATAAGCCTTGTGAACAGTGTTTTGGGAAGTTTAGAAAGAGGGAGTAGCTTTGAGACATGGTCAAACATTTTTGGGTAACCAACCACTTCAAAGGTGTTTCTCATGTGGCCATTTTCTCCGGGTCAATATTTTACACCTCAATATATATCTAGGATGTTTGACATTAATTTTTTGAATTATCAGTGTAACTGGGTAGTATACCTTGTTAGATGTAATTGCAGCTCCTTTTATGTGGGAAAAACCTCTCACCCTTGGAAGCATAAAATATCACTGCATATGAATGATATTGCTTGTAAACATCAGCATAATGTGATGTTTCACAGGTTCATAGGTTCAAAGGAGGTACTAGGCTAATGGCCCTAGAGCCTCTACAAGCCTAGCCATGTAAAAAAAAATGAGTACCCTAGCTGACAATAGTTAGATGGTCTTTGTTTGCATAGTGGTACAATGATCAGCACCAAGTGACCCTGTCCATGAGAGCCTTAGGTGCCACCCCCGAGGTGAATTTGCAGTTCCCCAGCTAATTGAGTTTCATCATACCCTAATACATTCTTTAGCTATATTTACATTTATTGCTATTGATTGGGTATTATCTGGACAGTTGACTTCATCCCAATATCATGAACTTTTGGACAAAAAGGAAACGTCTTGGATTTTTGCATTAAAAGCCATGCTCCCTCCTAGTTAGAATGAATTTATTTGATTTATTTAGATGTTTATTGATTTTTGAGGCAGTTTGTTGCAACACTTCCCCCTCCCCAAGAAGAATTTCCCAGTGTGGGACACTGAATGGATTTATTATTACTTTTAAATTTAACAGGTTATTTTTACAATAGGAATTACTCTTTTAATGTATATATATATATATATATATATATATATATATATATATATATATATATATATATATATATATATATATATATATATATATATTCATATTATCTGGCTTTTGAGTTTCTACTCAAGTGATTTGAATGGACTCCAACAGTGTTTTTGGATGTAGCACAATATTACACAATTATGTTTCTCAGGTTTATAATTGAATACTAGGCTGGCTGCCCTGAAGGGCCATTTTGAGCCTAGCCAACAGTCTGAGGTTAGAATCAAACCCTGTACTTTTTGTCATTTGAGGTGAAGGCCTTAATCATTATGCCAACCTAATCTGGTTATTATAGTCATATTATCAGGCTTCAAAATGTTTACTTGACTGACCTGCCAAGTTTTGTTAATTAGTTTTTGTGTATTTATTCTCATGCACAAAGGTCCCTTTAAATTGAGATTTTCTTGCTTGTTTGTGAAGATGTGCCAGTAATGTGATCTTTACATGTGACTGCTGTGTGATACAAAATAGTTGAAAATAGTTGTTTTATGTGTATCAGAACACACTGATAAAGTCATTATAGATGAAAATGTGGTCTGCAGCTTGGATTAATATCTATTTTATGAAGAAACTGGTGCTGTTGGGTTTTTTTTACTGTTTATTTCACTGTGTACTGGGCTCCATGCAACTTTTGTGGAATGTTAGAGTTAAAATCTATCAATCTATCCGTCTATCTGTGTGTGTGTGTGTGTGTGTGTGTGTGTGTGTGTGTGTGTGTGTGTGTGTGTGTGTGTGTGTGTGTGTGTGTAATTATCTGCTTTCTCATGGCATGTATGTGTTGTCTCAAAAGGGCCCAGTCTGTATGTAATGCTGCTGTACCTTTCTGGGTGTATTCATAAGACATCCATGTCTAAACCTGTAAGCGGTCATACACATGGCCTGTATAAGATCACCAACTAACAAATGTAATATGAATGTTAGTCAACAGCAAAATATTCTTAACAACCCATTATATGTGGCCAACAGTTGCAATCTACATTAAATCCTGTTCTTTTTTTTTTTTTGGGGGGGGGGGGGTGCGGGCTTGCCATAGTACAGGTGGTACACAAAACTTGTCAGTGGTTATCCAATATGTGTGTGATATTCTCTGCGGAGATAGAGCAAGACCACCTACCCCATGCTACACAGCACCCTGTAGTTTATAGCTATATAGGAAAATATCAGATAGTGATGCAAATGTCCTCACATACTTTTTCTTTTTATACCCCAGAGGATGCCCAAACGTAGAAAGTAACACAAATGCAAGTTCTCCATTCAGAAAATGAGATCTTGCTGCAGGCCCTCCTTTGGCACAGTTATGATCAGCCATGATGAATCAGATCGGTCCTTTCACAACCATGCCTGCTAGTGGCCAGGGTAAGAATTATGAGCAAGTGAGATTCTGAGCCACTGACATAATGGCTACTACTCAACCTTATATCTCCTGCCAAGTTCAGGAGCAAAGAGTTACAGGAGATGGACAGTTCACTGAACCTTTTTAACATAGATGGTGGAGTTCTTTTCCTCGGTGCAAGGGGTTCATGACACCTCTGGATTCCACAATGTTATCCTAGTTCTAAGTGCAGATTTAGCACAGCTACCTAGAACATAAGTTGGAAATACCCCAGGTAGGAATGTGCTGACAGGATCAAATATATGTATACTGCATAAATATATGGGTTAGTACAGATTAAAAGCACAAATACATTTTTTAAAGGAACATCACGGTTCATATACAGAGACCAGCAGCACAAGGTATGTTACTTAGTGGTTTGCCATAAGGCTGTATAAATAGAGTATTTATTCCATTACTGGGATTCAGGTGTTGGTGAGGGGGCTTAGTTAGTGTGGGCAATTTTTTTTTCCACAGGTGAAGTGTTATCAGGTTCCCTCACTGTAAATATATCATTACCTCATGCCTGAGAAGTGTCAGGCATTGTTGATAGTGATAGCATGAGTTCAGCATAGCCTTTGGTCACAGTGCCACTGTTGGACACAGGCAGAGTGGCATCTACAACTACACACCAATCTGTTGTCATAGCATCTGTGCCTGTACAATCCACCCCAAAAATACAGGAATGCTCACAAAGATAGGATGTTGCAGACAAATCTATTAATAATGAATGTTTTCCCCTGTGGTGCCTTCTCCACTGGTTGCTGTAAGCTCCACTAAGCAAGAAGAAGTTAGGGGTAGACATCATGGCAGTGGCCATGCATGCCATGGGCACCACTCACCACTTAAGTTTGATGTTTCTGTGGCCGTGACCCAAAGTACTGTATGTACAGGGCCATAATACAGGGACAAGCTAAAAGCACCACAGTCCTTGCAGAGCTGTTATGTTTTGCATGAGTTCTGCTTGATAACATATGGAAGTGTATGTCCTACAATTGCAGCATCATGGACATGTTTCACGGGGTTTGCACAAAGCAGGTGCCCTTGTGCATGCAGGTGTTATTGCAGATGCACTTCTCATGGTTGGTTTACCTCTGTCTACAGTATTGAGGTCCACCATGGAAGAAGGAACACCACAATTCATCAAATGTAGTGCCACCACTTCAACATCACCACCTAATGTTGAGGGAAGTACTTTATGATGTGGACATGATGTGGGTGAGGTTCTTATATAAAGCTAACCCATGGCAGGGGCCACTGATCATTCCTTTCACATGGCATGGTCTGGATAGTGTCTGTGACCTACTCACTGAAGGACAGTCCTTGGATGGGGGTGTGCATGGTCTGCACACAAATCTCTTCTGGGTGCCTTGGACCTACTTGTTAAATCCCACCATAAAGCTGCAACATTTGCTAAGACTGTTTCCCAGGATATACTTGGTCATACATCCAAAAGGCCCACCTCCACCCATAGTCAGCATTGGAGACGGTGTCACCTCTTTGGTCAGTGTACAACAATCTCCTCACTTACCACCACAAGTCTGACACCACAGCAAAAAGCTGTGTGTTCAAATATACCAACATGCACACACCATTGGCATTTAGGGCATTTAACAAAGTGGCATTCCCCACCTCTGCATATGATGATAACTATGTCCTGCTGCCTGTACTCTGTTACTTGGGTAGACTAAGTCACAGGCACAGTGTGACCAGTATTTGCCTGGAATAGCACAGTCTGGATAAAGGTTTGCTTGCATTACTTTTTCCTTTGTGTTTACTACTTTATTCTGGACCATAAATATGAACCATTCTCTTCACTGGTGCCATGTCACACTGTGCCTGCCTTTGCCTGACATAGTCCTCCCCTGCAGCTGACTCCTCCTTAGTCTCCTCATTAGTGTTCTGCTCTACTGAGTCAGTGACTTCTTCCTCTTGAACGTGTCTGCCCTATGTAGCTTTTTGCACATACTGAGAATATCTCACTGCATGTGGCAGCGTAATACTTCAGGGCACCATCAGATATATCTAACCATCAGAAGTGGCCCTTCATCAGGCCAAAAGCACATATGATGAGCTACTCCTGTGTCATAAAGTGATAAAGCCCTGACTGCAGCCCAGCTAACCTGGGTTCAGTTAGTAGTTCGGGCAACTGATGGAGCATCAGGGAAGGGATGGACATGCCCATCCAAGGTGACAGGGTGCTCACTGATACACTCCCTAAGGGGAGGCATGATCCAAAAAAGGAAGCTGCCCAACAATGTAACCAATGAGTGTTCATGTGTGTGTGTGTGGGGGGGGGGGTGGATAGGTCATAAAAAAATCCTCAATGGATGGAAGCACAGATGAGCTGAGCCCCCAGGACACCCTCAGCATCCACAAACTGCCCCATTGAAAATGGAGTAAGTCCGGCAGGGTTGGAGAGTAGCTGGTAGACCAGGTGTAGACATTGGATACTGGGAGCCAGTAAACATGAGGTCTGAGGAGAGCAAAAAAAAAACACATTCAGTGATGACCCAGGTTTGCAACTTCTTAACTATGTGTTTTCGTTGCACTGGTGGTTGAGTGGCCTAAGTGCAAGAATTTAATGTTGTAGTGACTTTTACTGCAATGTATTGTATTGTACACATTAGTGGCATGCTTTTTATTTTTCCCCTTTTCTTTCTTGTATACCACAATTATGGATTTTCCTCCCTTCATAAAAGGTTTTTTTTTTTTTTAGGAATTTTTGGCACACTGTTTTCTCTATCTAGGTTTTAATAAATGGTTAGCCAAAAGAAAGATCTTCAAAAACTCATATGTTAATTGTTTATGACAGCACATAATTGTAACCATTATCTGCCATGATCTGGAGGATCAATGACAGATGTTATTAACCAAGGCTCCAGGGCTAAGATCTCCCTGTGGAAAATCACCCTATAGAAACCCTTCGTATAATTGCACATTTGCTTTATGTTGAAACCGTGGGCACTGCCTGGCTAGCCTGCAAACATATTGCATATTATGCTCAGCCCATTACAAAACATCTGATAACATGATAGAGTGGAAACTCTTGTGATTAATATATCTTTGGCCTTGTTCCCCAAGTGGGACCTTTATTGCAATATGGATGCAGTCTATGGCCATCAGTACCTTACTAAAACAGCCTATGCCATAAGAAACCTATATAGTTTTGGCTGTCTCCTCTGTGTTATGTGGAAATTGCATGTGCTCTCCCTCATGCTGTAGCATGACATGAAGAAACTGGTGGAGTATCCTTAGGGCTAATCACTGAAATGTCCCTGTAGCTAATATTCTCCAAGCCACAAGTAACTTGGTGACCACACCGAGAGGTACTCCATGCATCCCAGGGGCATGCATATGAGGTTGACACAGTTCCACCAGTTTCTGCATGTTGCCTTTATCTACACAGTAGCAGTCCATGATTTCAGTATCATGGATAGCATGAAACATTAAATGCATACAGATGACAGTGTGTCACCAAGGGCAACATTGTGCAACATTGTGACTACCAAGAAGAACAGCAGGTACCCTGTACATGTTTTCACGATTTTCCTCCTATGACTCTTAGATTTTACTGTGGTCATTGACTCTAGAGCTAGCACCTCTTATTGTGGTATATATCCACCTATAAATATTACAGGTGCAACTAACACTAGGTAAGACTGCAATCCAAATTGTAGCTTGCTAAATCTCCCCCACCATGCCCCAAGATTCTCACTACACCTTTCTAAACATACTGGAAAATATTAAGATACAACCTAACACCTTAATACTGGGTGATTTCAACTACCCTGCCATTAATTGGGAAAACTACTCAGGTACCAACACCTTTGCCCAACGATTCTTGGAATTCATAAATTACAATGCCCTGGATCAACTAATCCATAGTCCACCAGGGCCTCAAATATCCTTGACCTGGTCATTACCAACATGGGAGATCGATGCTCCACACCAGTGGTCATCCCCTCGTTGGTCAGGTCTGACCATAACCTAATCATCTTTGACATCCACATCCCTCCCCCACCCCCCAGTAGGGAAACCTCCATAAACAACTTCTCCAAAGTCAACTTCTTGCTACTCAAGTCAGAAGTGACAAAGTTCACGACACCCATGCAGACGGGGAACTAAAAGTTCGACTGCCAAATCCTACACTAAGGCACTGTACAAGCATATCCACTCATTGATAAATTTTGCCATTCCAAATAGAACTAAGACGCTCTCTTCCAAAAAAAGAAAGCCAATCTGGTGTTCTCCTGCCATAAACAAGCTATACAACAGAAGGAAGAAACTGTTACAGAAAAAAGGAAAATCCCAGGATACAAAAAAAATCCCTTACCAACCTCAGAAAGAAACTGCGATCCCTCATAAAATCCTCGAAAGCTAGTTATGAAAATAAAATTGCCAAAGATTCTAAGGACAACCACAAGTCATTCTATAGTTATGTCAAGAATCTAAATGACAATACTCAGATATTCTCTGAGCTACAACAGAATGGCACTAAATATAGTGATCCCAAGGATATTGCCAATATCCTAGCAGATCGATTCAGTGCCCATTTCACCCCCCTCTCACCCCCTAAAGGGCCCATCTCAATACCAAAAGATTGCCAAATGTCGGTAATCACGGGCACACAGGTAAAAAACCCTCTCTCCAAAGCTAAGAATACAGCATCCATGGGACCAGACGACATCCCGGACTGTGTACTACATGAACTACAAAATGAACTGGCACCTCACCTAGGTGTCATGTTTAATCATAGCATCACCTCAGGCTTTGTGCCCAATGAGTGGTGCACAGCTACAGTTATCCGACCCCACAAGGGGGGGTGGTCCACCTTGGACCCCGGGAACTATTGTCCAATCAGCCTAATGAGCCTGATCTGCAAAGCCATGGAATGTATTATCATGGAACTTATAAACAAAGACATTGGCAACCTTCAAACACTGGACCCCACCCAGTTTGGATTTGTGAAGGGCCGATCTTGTCTCCGCAACCTGATTGACTTCTTTGAATCAGTCTCCAGAGCTGTGGACAAGGGTAAAACAGTCCACACAGCCTATCTGGACCTCGCCAAGGCCTTTGATACCATCTCCCACTCTGGAATCATAGATAAACTTACTAAGCTGGGCATTAATCCCTACATCACTCAATGGGTTGTAAACTGGCTTACTGACAGAACCCACACTGTAAAAGTAGCTGACTCCAAATCCAGCTCCAGACAAGTGAAGTACCTCGAGGTTCAGTCCTGGGACCGCTCTTATTTGGCATCTACTTCTTTGAAGTACAGGCCAACACCAAGGGACTCTGGCTAACAAAGTTCGCAGATGACTGCAAACTGGGAGCCATTATCAAATCCCCAAATGATGTGGATATCCCACAAAAAGAGCCTTACAGAGACAGATGCTTGGTACCAGAGCCATGGGCTCAAGCTCAGTGCCAGGAAATGCATAGTTATCCCCTTTGGGAAAAACCATGTACCCATGAATTACCACATAAGTGGCAGTACACTAAACACCAAAAGTGTGATAAGGGACTTAGAGACACAGGTGGACAGTGGTCTCACCTTCGATAACCACATCGCCACAACATTCAGGAAATCCTTCTACGTGGCACATCTCATTACTAAGGGCTTTTCATCCAGGAAAAAGGAGGTTATTGCCTCACTGTACTCATCCCTCATTAGACCCATTATAGAGTACAAAGCCCCATTTGGTATGTACCTCACAAGACATCTGCAACAGTTGGAAAGGCTGCAGAAATACCTCACTAAAAGAATCACAGACCTAAAGCAGATGCCCTATGCTGACCATCTAAAAAAACTCCAGCTATACTCTGTCACATATTGTCTACTCAGATGAGATCTCTGCTTAACATACAAGGCCATGTCAAACCCAGAGCTGTTGGACATGCTACACTTAAAGAAATCCCAATCCCTCAGAGCCATGTGCTCCAGGGATCTAAACCTGGTCATCACAATGAGCAAAACATGCTGGAGGGATAGATTCCTGTCCCAGAGACTCCCCATTCTCTGGGATAGACTGCCCATATATGTCAAGCAGAGTGCCTCTTTGGCCCTCTTCAAAAGGAACCTTGACGACTTGATGGGGGATAGGAAATTCACCCCGGGGATCACGTCACTTGCCCTGCTAGACAGGGGACCAGGGAAGTAAAATTCCTGGGAAAAAATAGCCGGGAAAAATGTTATGGCTAGACTTGTTTAGGCCCTAGAGCCGATAGCATAGTACCAACCTATGAACCTAAATCATTTTGCCATGTTGTTTAACTTATTTGCATTTGTAAATGTGCTTATTTTAGTAATTTTTTTCATTACAATCTTATACCATTTGCATTCTCTGCAGGCTGTGGAATTTCTCCTGTTTTAGTGCTTGTGCTTAGTGTACCTCTGAATCCCCCCCTCCCTGCATAAAGCTACTCACTATGCAAAATCTCTTATTGCAATGTGGAAAATATTATTAAATCCCATAGAAGGTCTTTAGACTTGGTGTATGTCAACATTTCAGAAAAATGTATGTATGTGTGCTTATGTCTGTGAAGGTGTTTGCACATAGATGTGTATTTGTATGAGCATATTGTATGCTTTATATATATGTGCGTTTGTGTGTGTGTGTGTGTATATATATATATATATATATATATATATATATATATATATATATATATATATATAGCTAGATATATGGGGATGTTGGAACAGCTGTATGAACATACAGCTCTAACAGCATTCAGCTGAGTTTATTACCTTGCAAGTTGTACACATTTGTGTGTATGGCTGGAAAATAATAGACTGCACTAGAACAATTTCTTATTATATGTGGAAAAGGCATGTGCATTGTCCTTACTGTCAGCTGCCCAGTCTTGTGATTGCACACCACAGTGTTTGAGTATATCCGCAGATGTATGTGTATTTTACTCCATCATTAACATTTAGACTGCTGAATAAGAGAATGGTGCACAAAGTTACTAATAAAGCCCATTCAACATATTTTTGCACCCTTACTATAACACATGGAATAAACAAGTCTCGGCAGTAATTGCATAATTGTACCCTAACACCATTTGTAGCCATCCACTTTGCTGCTTACGAGTCTGTTTATTTTACATAGATTAAAGGGCCCAAACTCAGTACTGTGGTTATAGTAGATGAAAGAACAGTTTGTACGACTTGAGATCAGCATGGTTCCTTGACCTTGAAATGACCCCGTGATCATTCACTTATTTCTGGGCGTGATATATTTGGTCATTATTTATATATCTTTTGTTGACTAATTTGCTCTTTCTAGGCTTGTGGCCTGCTTCCAGAAGAGACCCTATGTGATATTCTGATATTGGCATACAGGTTGCAGGACACTTCCCTGCATGTACAATTATCAGAGAGCACTACATGAATGGCAGTGGGGTTGAAATGCATATGGAATGCACTGCTGTAGACTGGAATGCACTACTGTAGGTCCAGGGTATCTCGAAGGCAGCCACAGCATGCCATCTACTCCTACCACTGTGGTTAACACAGCTGTCAGTAATGCCTACTTGTTCCGGTTCAAAGCTGTTGTGCTTGATGCTGCTGGCTGTCACAGTGTCAGCTACCTGAATGTCTGGCAGGGTGCAAGTGCTTCTGATAATGACAGGTGTGCTAACCACAGCTGGCATGCTGTAGTTGCCTTCAGAATCTCTGTGTCTGCATTAGTGCTCTATTTGTACTTTGGCGACATTGCTGTTCATGCAGCTGCCCCCAGTTGTTGTTGTTTGCGGAGAATGTCCTGTGACCTGTACAACAGAATCCATTGCATTTATACTCACAACAGTAAACATAGCCAGGTCACTGTGGAAATGCTGATATGTAAATTAAAAAAGCACCCATACTATTTTCAGTAAGTGCTATGGAGGAATCTTTTATATTCACCTGAGAAACCAGCCACTCAGGCAGATTGACCCTCAGTTTAACATCTCATCTGAAGGGCAGCACATAGGAGTTCAGCACTTACCCTTTGCCACACTGCAGTGTGCTTAATGGAAAGTGAATCTAAGAACTTGGTATGATAATTGAATCCACAGTCTCATGGCCTTCCAGCATAAAAGGCAAGTGTGCTACCCGGTGAGTGACTGACACTGCATTGTGTGTTTCTTCTACCTATCCATCTGTGAGGATAGTAGGTTTACTTAAACCTGGCATCCTATTACTGTTTAAAAATACATACTACAGGAAATTATGCATTTCCAGATGTTATATTTTCAGACAGCAACTTGGCTTCTTGTTCCTTATCTTACATCAAGCGGTCATTAACAGAACTCCTTCTCATGTTTTATTGTTTTAAAAGTATTGTGACTATTAGAGACAGATACTGGTGATATTTAAAAAGTAAGCAAGCTTTTCATTTTGGACTGTATCATACATAACATTTAAAAGTGCTGAAATTTTTCCATTGGATCACACCCTTTTCCGATCACCATGAATAGAATTTTGGTAAAACAAAGATGCCCTTTTCCACCTTGCACCTTCCTTTTTATATTTTTATATCAACTGTAGAGGAGAATTAATAGTTGAAGAGGAAACAGAAACATTATTTTCCCAGCCCAATTTTGACTTAAAGTGGCCTCTGTACCTTAAAATATTGCCTTTCAAATGCTTTTTGTACTTTTCTCCATGTGTGTACGCAGTAAGAACACACTATCCTTACTTGTGTGAAGAATCCAAGTAGCACAAAATGTCTTACGTTAAGCAGTCTTACTGTTTACTTCGGCTTTCTCCCATATTATTTAAAATTGTATCCTTTACTTACATAAGCTTTTATGTGGTCTTAAACCTACAAAAATAAACATTACCATTGTGTAAACCAATACTAAAATAAAAAGCACAGTGTTTTAGTTTTTTTATATAACTGATTTCATAAATCATCATAATCTGCAAATGTTCTGAATGTCTGGGATAAAAATGTCCAACCACTCTTCATAATTTCTAAACCATTTCTTCATAACTGCTTTTTTATGTCTTACTGAAGGGTGTTTGTTGCACTCTTTTTATGACAAAGGTATGCTTTATTTTTTACCTAGCAGCATGACTCTAGCTGTATATCACTACTTTAACTCCCACATTTTTATACCCTCTACTGCTTACTACTGCTGTTACAGCCGCAGTGGTGCAGCAGTAGCATTGTTGCCTCACAGCAAGAGGTTCTCCCATTCGATTCTTAGCTGGAGTGTGGGGAGTGCCTTCTGTGTGGAGTCTGCATGACCTCCCTGTGGTTGGGTGGCGTTCGAAAGACATGCGTAAATGGGTGTGCCTTCGTTGAAGGTTGGATGTTGAGCTAGCACCTCGGCGTTCATGAAAATCTACTGCCAATCATTAGCGGACCGGAGTTCCGCTGTGGCAACTCCTAACCGGGAAAAGCCAAAAGACAAACAACAACAACTGCTTGCTACTGCTGTTACATATAACTTGATTTCTTGTGTCAGTGATGCTCTGTACTGTGCTCCTGTCTCATAGGTTCATAGGCAATTACTAGGCTAACAGCTCTCAAGGGTCTTTTTAAGCCTGGCCATGCTTCCCAAATATACTTGATAGGTTTTGATAGCATTCATTTTATTTGGGGTAATAGCTTGAGTATGTCTGATCAAACATTTACAAATTTCCTTTTTTTAACGGAGACATAATGGTAGACCAGGGGTAAATTTACGCTTCCTCGTCCACTAATCCATGTTGCACTTGAATACGTGCAGGGAAGACCTCTGCAACAAATGGATGTCTCTGAGATACAAATACCTCCAACATGTCTTATATATGTTGCAGATGAGCTTTAGGTCCCTAGATCAGGTGTTACTAATGCCATTTGTTTTGCAGATGTGTAACAGGTCCATAAGGCTAGATCAGAGGATGCTTTGAAGGCCAAGCATAGGTTGTCTCTTGGTAGTCTGTAGAAGACTGAGTATAAGGATAAAGCTTTGAGGCAGTCCTTGTAAAACATATTGTCTATGCTAGAATTCTTTTTGTGAGGAACCTCTATGGATGCTCCAATTGTTTTGTATGCCTGGTCAGTACATACCAAAGGGGGCATTATACTCAAGGACTGGTCTAATGCAGGTCAAGAACAATGAACAATAACATCCTAGGACCTAAATGCCACACCCTTACTTATAAGATGAGCATTGTGGAATGATTTCCTTACTACAGTAGACACATGATGGTCAAAAGCCAAGTCATTGTCTACATGCGTTCCCAAATCCCTGACCACAGGGTCAACTCTTAGGGATGTTTTACAAATGCAGTAATTTCCAGGGGTGATTGTTTTACCAAAATATACTAGTAGACTGTGACTCTGGCAGCAGCTATTAGTCTGTGCAAAGATATATGGTGTTTTTATATATTCATTATAATTGTTTTTACATCGATAAGTTATTGTAGGGTTAAGTACTTTAGAGTTAAAAACTGAATTTGTCACCTAATTACCTTATCCTGAAGGACTAAAGGACAGTGGTTGTTTTATTCCATCTTGTACTAGGGATATAGCTTCAGCAATGCCTTTTGACTATTTATGGTTAATAAGAGAAGGGAGGCTTGAACTCAGTCAGGGCTAATGACATCCATTACTACTACCTTGGGATGCCTGAGACCACATCTCTGATCCCACCTTTTTCCTGTACTGTACAAGACTTCATAGTGGTTACCAGATAATTTAACCCCCCCCCTCCCTTCCCCCAGAGTCAGTCATTCTCTTTGAGCCAGTGTCGAACACTGTCTGCTCATAGGTTCATAAGTTCATAGATCAGTACTAGGCGAACTGCCCTTTTGAGCCATTTTAAGCCTACCCAATTACCTCACGTGAGAATCAAATCCTGCACCTTGTGTCCGTAAGGTAAGCACTTTAACCATTTTACCAGCTTCCCACCCAACATTTGGGTCAAAGTCAAGGCTTTATCCTCTCTGTGCTGCTGTGATCCATTATGATTTTTTCCTGCGATCTTTACAGAATGAGGGCAGCAGCAGTGCAGCTTCAGGGCTACAACATTACTCATTGCTGCTTATTGTCTCTCACTACCAGTCTACAAGAAAAAACAAGAGTTAATCACATTGTGTGCAGCAGTACCTGGTGCTTCTATGGCTTTACCCTTTTTATTTATTTATTGCCATATCCCTTACTTTTGTATAGAGGAATGACTGTTCTGCATGCACTGCAGCCATGCTGGTTCACTTCCTACCACCACTAACTTAAGTGCATACACCTCAGGTGCTGACTTCATCCACCACAAGGTGTAAACAAACCCTTGTTCTGAGAAAGGTAGGTCGACAATCAGCGACTCATTCCTTTGTTCCCAAGTTGGCCCTCTGGCACCTAGGCTGCTAACTAATCTTTGGTCAGTAACTGTACAGATGCTGTGCCTCTTTGCCATTTGGTCAGCTGCTAGGGCCTGTTCTTTTTGATAAGATAGTTAAGAGGATCAGCTGATATTAATGGAGCTGGTGAATATCAGATCTGCTTTCTCAGTGTAGACCATATATGAGAAACAGAAGACAGAAATAGGAGAAGTAAGGATGTGTCGTAGAACTGGTTTGTGAGTATGAATCAGAACATGATATGACTGTGGGTCTCTAAACTGTCAGCATTTCAGATCTGCCATTTTCAAACCATCATGGCTAGCTGTTGTGTGCACAATGATATACAAGTTTTTAATAATGGCCTCGGGCCAAAAAGCCACATGTTTTGCACTTACTTGCGCTCATCATTATATAATCATTGGAGAGTCAATGTATGTTCTGAAGCATTCAACTTAACAAGATGGGAAAAATTCCAAAGGAGCTCTGTATATCTTCCATGATGTCGTCATACAGTTAGATATGAAACTATATTCCTACATATTTCTCCATTGTGCCAGAGTTTTCCAGGTTGGATCACATGTGCATCTGCTGAAGGACTTTTGATTTTTTGATTCAAAATGATTTTGCATCTAGCCTTAAAAATAATAATAAAAAAAGATAATTTTGCAACCTACCCTAAGGTAAATACATTACAGCATTCATATTGAGTTGTATGTTTCCAAACAAGCTAGAGACAGTGATGTTGTGGTTACATTGTTTTTATTGCTGTGGTTATCTTCAGGCCCAGGTCCCCTTACCACCTCAGTGGTAGCTGGTTAAAAAATAAATAGATAAAAATAATATTTTTTATACTGATGAGCTCAAGTAAAGGTGATTAATTTCTGTGGATAGTGGGGAATGGCGTACTGGAAAGCTAATGAGCTGTGTGAGCACATTGCACTCATTAATTGATAAAACAGTGGCATGCATGGGAAACAACATTTCTTCTGCTTTCCTTCCTACGTTTTATGACTTGGACTATTATTTTATAAGATAAGGAGTGGAGGTGCATCCCCCCACACACTGCTCCCATGGCCAGGTTTTTATACTTTCCAGATACAGTGAGTTTGGGTTTGATAAGTCATTAGGAATAGAGCATAATGGCCTAAGTGAATTATTAAAAATCTGTTAGTTGTTGTGCTTTCAAGAGCTAGTGTGCTGAACCTTTACTGTTTTAGGTTCACTGGTGGCTACTGGACTATTGGCCTGAGTCATGCTGAACCTTTACTGTTTTAGATTCATCCATGGTTACTAGGCTGCAAGGGTATAGCCAGGCATACTCTTTGTAGTCTAAAGAGTACAATTTCTTTCTGTACATGTTAGAAACATTGGGGCTGTATCAAGCCATGTGATGTCTTCTCCATCTAGACTGATGCTTGTAAAAACATGTATATAGCTTGCTTACAGAGATAATTGCTACTCTAACAATACCTGCAATAGTTTTTGACTGAGCAGCTGAAAATGTTTCACACATTAAGTCTGGGGTGAGGTGGAGCAACAGCTAAAGTGTTGCTATGTGACCACTTTTTAAATGCCAGGTAGATGGGGTGTAGCAATAAGCATTTGTGAGTACAACATGGAATTCACTGGCTACACCCCTGCTGGGCTATTAGCCTAAGAGCCATTTTAAGCTTAGCCAAGTTTACCTCAGATTTACTAAAATATTGCTTGACGTGTCAATACCTCAAAGAATTTTATGGTTATGATATAGGCTTGTACATATCAAGTGTTCACAGGCATTTTTTTTTTTACTGGGAAACCTTGCATATGTCCCATAATTCTGCAAGCAGCACCTTTGTACTCAGGGTCTTTCTGGTTGAGAACTTTGTACTTTTGCTATATGATCTTTACTTCTTTCATTTCACCTTATTTGATTGCTTCCCATAGGCTTCTTTTTAATTTAAAACTTTTAGAACATTCCTAGGTTCCCCTCTAATGCTTTACTGATGAGCTCAAATAAACCCTCCACTTACAGTGGACTAATGAGTCCAAAGAAAGGTGAAGACACACACAGCTATTTAAGTATGAATTATTGTCTTCAGTTCATTAAAAACCTGTGCATAATTGTATATTTCTGGCTCAGTATGACAAAGCATTTTTTTTTGCAAAAATTTTCATACATCTCTTGATGCCTTTAAAATTTTTATACACATTTTTAAGTCTGATCAAGATTTTTTCAGGTAGAGGAATATTTTGTTCTCTTTATTGCAAGAGCTTGGGGCACAATTCCTAGGTTTTAATGGATTCCACAGCTATGAAGTACCAAGTTTGAATGTGATGTTAAAGTCTGAGACAAGGAGTACAAGGGTAAGACATCATTCTGCTCAGCTCATATACCCATATATGGGTTCATAGCTATTAAACTGATAAGGGTTTGGGTGTGGGCAAAATGTTTAAGGTGCTTTTCTTACAGACACAAGGTATAGGGTTTAATTCTTATCTTTATCACTGACTTTATAGTGGCTAGATGTGTAATAATCTGCAGAATGATTGCCTAGTATTTACCTATGAACCTTTACATGTAATTGCAAGCTATCACCAAACCTCATTAACCTCTATAGTTTCTCCCAAATGAAAAACACCTCATAAACTTGAGAATCTATCCTTGACTGGATACTACCGACCATAACAATATTGCTACATCCAGTAGTATGCCTGATAACTTAAGTGATCACTTACCCACTTTTATTCTAAGATACCACAATGACCCCAGCAAATTGACTACCTAAAGCAAAGTTTGCAAACTGAACTAATTCTGCAAAGACATATTTAATGAAATACTAAAACAGTGTGAATGGTCCCATCCTAAAAAATCTTCTATTTCATGAGGTGGTCACTTTCTTCAACTCAGCTTTTCTAAATCTATTTGATCAGCTGGCCCATACCTCTCAACCTCTTACAGCAAGAAATCTGGACAAAGCTATAAATAAAAGTGGAATAAATGCCCAAAAATAGGGACAGTTTTGGCATATTTGTCCACAGAGTCTGCATCAGAAACAACTACATCCTGTACTTCAGCACAGCAGACTGATGTTGACAGCAAATGGTTGTCGACAATGATGCCGTAACTGTCATATTCGTGACACAGCCTGAGGACATTGGCAGACAGCTGCAAAGTATACTTAGCAGAACCTTTAACTCAGAGCAGGTGGATAACTACATGGACTATGACAATGACTTACTCACACACTTAGCAGAATGGGGACATTACATTTGGGGAGATGATATGATGTAGCTCAACACCTTCTTCTTGTACACATCCTGAACTCTTTGATGAAGATACTACTCTTTCAGAGGTGGCAGTACCCACTGTCACACTGTGCACACAGGTGTCAAGTGAAATCATATTTTACTGTTTTCTCCAGAGACATGCAAGTACTTGGCTGCCCAGCACCAAATATTTTGTGACATACTTCTGGCACTGAGAGTCAGATAAAGATAATTAGGGTACTGTAGGATATGTGTGTGGAATTTAGCCAGTATATGGGAATAGTGGAGGCCAGGGACAATGCCTTTGTGACTCTCATGCACAGTGTGGTTGCACACACAGCATCCATGTCAGCCAAAATTTGCACAGTAGTACAGACTTACCAGACACACATTGAGAGTACCACTGTAAGTGGACAAGAGACTTTCCTCATACGTGTTGAGTAGGCCAGAAATCACATGTATGTTAAGAAAGTGCTGAAATCACAGTTGTGAATTCATCCAAGAAGAAGGCAGCCAGGCTTTGTCAGACTTCCACAGTACATAGTAGGAACTCTCTGTCACAGTCATGGTCCCACAGCATTGTTAGGTCAATGTCAAATGATTTCCCTAAATCCAGTTGATCACTTCACTGGAGCAACTTAGCATTAAAATTATATGCCAGCATTCACTCCTGATCTTTGGGACTGTCACGCACTATCACCTTACAAAAATAACTGAGATTTTCATCATCAGTAACACAGAGACAGTATTCACCCAGGAGTCACCTTCAGTGCTGCAGTTCTGCCTTATACCTAAAAAAAATAGTAAACACACAATAGAGGAAAAAAGTACAGGCTTCTTATAGGTTCATAGGTTCATAGGTTCATACTAGGCTATCTGCCCAAGGGCATTTATAAGCCTAGCCCATAGTTATGTGGCTTTCGCCACCCCTTTAGTTTGAATAAAAACTATGCCTATCATTTTGCTGTGCCTCTGTCAAGCAGTGACACTGAAGTAATCCCTGGGGTATATCTGCAATCTCCCATCCATTGGTCAAGATTCCTCTTGAACAAGGCCAGAGAGGTGCTCTGCCTCACATGTACCGGGATTTTGTTCCACAGCATAGGGAGTCTCTGGGTGATGAATCTGTCCCTCCAGCACGTTCTATTTATAACCGTGTCAAGGTTTAAGTCTCCCGCCCTTGTGGTTCTGAGGGATCTAGATTTTTGAGGTGAAGCATATTCATCAAATCTGGGTTTGACATGGCCTTATATGTCAGGCACAGGTCACCTCTGAGCAAGCGGTATGAGACTGAATAGAGCTGGAGTTCTTTCAGTCGGGCAGCATAAGACATATTTTTGAGACCCTTTATCCTTTTGGTGAGGAACTTTTGGGGCCTTTCAAGCTGCAGCAGGTGTCTGGTCAGATACATTCTGAACGGGCATTGTACTCAATCATAGGTCTAATGAGTGATGAGTACAGGGGACGATGACCTCCCTTGATCTAGATGTGAATCCCTTCATGATCAGGTGGGCGATATAGAAGGTTTTCCTAACTACTTTAGCAACATGAGTGTCAAAGCGAAGGCTACTGTCAACCTGGGTCCCCAGATCCCTGATGACTTTTCTGTGCTCAGTGGATTGCCACCTATATGGTAGCTAGGGGTAACCTTGTTTTTCCCGAAGGGTATGACTAGGCATTTTTGGCGTTTAACTTCAGGCCATGGCTCTGGCACCAGTTATCCATTTCTGTGAGGCCCTTCTGGAGGATATCTGTGTCAGATGTGTTTTCGACTATGGCCCAGTTTGCAGTCATCTGCAAACTTTGTCAGCCATAACCCTCCTGTGTTTGCTTGTACTTCAGAAAAGTAGATGCTGAACAAGAGTGGACCCAGGACTGAGCCCTGTGGGACACCACTTGTGACAGGCTTTGAGTCTGACATGGCTCCAGCAACTCTGACCCTGTGGGTTCTGTCACTTAGCCAGTTTGCAACCCATCTTGTGATGTATGGATTTACATTCAAGCTGATGAGTTTTTCGATGATACCTGAGTGGGGTATTGTGTCGAAGGCCTTTGCCAGGTCGAGGTAGGCTGTATGGACTGCCTTTCCCTCATCAATGGCCTTGGTGACTGTCTCGAAAAAGTCAACCGAGTTTAAGAGGCAGGATCTGCCTTTGACAAAGCCAAACTGGGTTGGATCCAAAGTCTGCAAGTTCCCTATGTCTTTATTTATGAGTTCCATTATGATCCTCTCCATGGCTTTGCAGATAAGGCTTGTCAAGCTAATGGGGCGGTAATTTCCAGGGTCTGTGGAGGCACTGCCCTTATGAAGTGGGACTACAGTCGCCGTGCGCCACTCCTTGGGTACGTATCCTGAGGTGAGGCTAAGATTAAACAGCTGTCCTAACTGTGGGTTTAATTCCTCATTGAGTTCGTGAAGCACACAGCCGGGGACACCATCCGGTCCCATGGATGCTGTGTTTTTTGCCTTAGTGAGGGCAGTTCTCACCTGGGCGTTGGAGATGTTTAGGGGGCTACAATCCTCTGGAATAGATATCTCTCCTTTTGGGGGAGGGGAGAAGTTTGCACTGAACCTGTCAGCCAGTATGTTGGCAATGTGTGTAGGTTCAGTAATTTTCACATCATTTTGAACTAATTCTGAGCATATCTGGGAGTTTCCTCCTAGGTTTCTAACATAGCTAAAGAAGGCCTTATGATTCTCTTTAGAGTCCTTGGCGATTTTTCTCTCAAAATTTGCCTTGGATGATTTTATGAGAGCTCTTAGTTTTTTACTTATAATGATCAAAGGTGTCTTACCTTTCAAGGATTTTGCTCTATCTTGTAGTAGCTTCCTCCTTTTGTTGTAGAGCTTGTTTATGGCTGGGGTCCACCAGACTGGACGCTTGCCTTTGGTACAGAGAGTCTTAGTTTTGTTTGGGATTGCCTGATCCATGCAGTCCTGTAGGTGCTGGTAGAAGGCATTTGTTGTTTTAAAGGCAGTAATAATTTTTTTCTGTAGACCTTTACGTCCATCATATTTTGTTTTTAGCGCTGCAGAGAATCAGGGTCACAGTATTGCCCTAAGCAAGTTATCATAACACCTGCTATTCTGCACTGTAAAAATGATGACTGTAAATGCATTATGAAAATAAAGTACTTGATATGCGGTGAAATGTCTGATGTACAGTGTAAATTGAACATCCATCACTAAGCATAGCCCATAATTAAAACCGTATGCATTAAATATTATATGTGTCACGTTGTACTGTTATGAAGTGAATGTCGTGGCTCATAGTTGTGAACTAGATGCCATCTCTTAACATTCACAGCTGTATACCATGCACAAGCTTGCTGAAGGAGTTGCTGTGCTACTGCCATTGTCTGTCCACCATTGCTGTTGTCACTGGTGGGGGAAATGACAGAATGAGCTGCACTGCCATTATCAGTGACTGGCTGTGACAGATGCACAGCAGACTGATGCATGATCATGTTTTGCAGAATACAGCAGTCAGTAAACATTCTGCACGCAGAAGCAGGTTCATACTGAATGGCAGCTCCGGACTAGTCCAGACAAAGGAAACAGGCTATGAGCAGGCTAAACAGTTACTCAGTGATTAGATATGTCTGGGCAGGGTGCTCAGGGTAGTGTTAAAGCATTTCTTGGCTTCTTCCAGGGGGTTATAGACTAGTGTTATCAGCTAAGGTTCAAATAGGTAACCTGTGTTATCTGGAAAACAAAATAAGGGAGGGAACTCATAACAAAAAAGGGAGAGTGACTATCCAGGGCTATCTAAGCCATTCTATAGCTAAAGAAATGATTTTGGTTAGAAATAGTATTAGTAATTTATACTTGCCATCTAAATGACCCTAAGGAATCCTGCCATGCAGTTAGAGGTGGTACAGTGAACTTGTATGCCAAATATGGGAACAGTGGTCACTGTTAGTATGCTGGGTGTAATTATTGGTTATGCACCCCCCTCCCCCCAGAATTACTTACTACCTGATAGCTGATGGAATGCTAGCCCTTCCTGTTGTGGTACCACTATACCTGTGGCTTAGATGGGGCCTTAATAATAATGTGGGTGTAATTTATCACACCAAGTGCTTAGAAAGTTGCATAGGAGGCATGCATGGTACTGGCTGAGTCCTGATGCGACACTGGTAAATAGATGTACTGATCCACATGTGTCGAGAAGAAATGCTGAAGTATTCTCAAAGCAGAAGCCTGTAAGGTACTAGCATGTGCAAGGTTTGTCTCTGGAAGGTGCCCATGACAGTTATAGTGAGGGTTATACATGTCTTGATAACCACAAGTATATGAAAGCCACAAATCCTGCAGTCCCCATTTGTGGACCATACAAACTCATCAAATCCAGTACTATTTCTCTGTCCACAATGAAATGGTCCTAGTTTCGTTGGGTTAGCCTTTGTGTATATATCTTCATCTTCAGCTTCTTAGCTAGAAAACACTGTGAGGTGCACCTGGTTTTGGTGCTACTAAGACAAGTTCTTTAGAATGGGAGACAACTAAAACACCTAAAACAAGCATCTTCATAGATTCCAAATTGTTTGGAAAAGGTCAGACTTGGCTTTTTATAAGCCTTATGCATACAGTACAATTGCCCATCAAAAAGTGACTGTGACTTGCACAAAGTTGAGACGAGCTCCTTACTTGCATAATGCAGTTGCAGATTTTTCACGCATTCCTCATTTACATCTCATTATTTCTCATTTGAATAAGATGTTCTCAAGTTGGTTCAAACCGCTGTGCCTAAGCCTGTCTCTGAAACATACCATTGCCTCGCTTAGGCATTATCAGCACAGATACCCACTATGCCTAAGTGTAATGACTATGAATACTACACATTGTCTTCACTATTCCAGGAGTCTATATTAGAACACCGAACATTCGAAATGTCGAGTGTTCTAATATTGACCCGCTGAAAATATCGAAGAAAGAGAAGACCAAATTTTTTCCTAGAGAAAGAATTTGGTCATCCATTTCTGTTGCTTCGGTATTTTCAGCGCTCTGGTGGAAAGTTACAGGTCGGGTTCAGGTAATTGTGTGATTGTGTGGATGTGTGGGTTAGGGTGGGTTAGGTGAGTTAGGGTTAAGGCACGGGTCAGGTAAGTGTGCGATTGTGTGGACGTGAGAGTTAGGGCGGGGTAGGTGAGTTAGGGTTAGGGCGCGGGTGAGGTGACTGTGTGATAGTGAAGGACCTTAGGGTTAGGGTTTGAGTTAAGGTAAGTGGATAGTTAGTGGTGTATGTATAGTTTAGTGTAGGGTTAGGTGTAAGAATGTAGGTGTATGTGTGTGGATTGCTGTTTGTTTGGTGTGCTTGTGTTGTGTGTATGTGTCTTGGAACAGCAAATTTTTTTCCTAGGAAAAGATTTGCTGTTCTGAATGTTCAATGTTTTGTATTTTCGATTGCTAGGGTTCAATATTAGAACACTCGACATTTTGAATGTTCGGTGTTCTAATATAGACCCCTATTCCAGGACCTACAGTTATGGTTCTTAGGAATTCAATTGGTTACCACAGGATATACAATTGTATTGACATCTGATTCCATCAGTTCCTTGTTTTGCTATTTTAATGACCCCCGCCCATACCACCACTACTAAAAACATAAATAAAATGTTATAAATTCAATGCTGGCAGATACATAAAGTAGCATCCACCTTAAAATAAGCTCAAAGTTATTTATTCATTTAATATTTGTTTACCGGGGAAGTCTGACTGGGCAAATTTGCCCATTTTCAGCCGAGGTCCTAGGAGAAAAGCTCCACATAATAACATGACAGTCAGTATTTTAAACAATAGTGAAACAATCAGAGAAATGATAGTAATAAATCACATAATAACATAGTATCACTGTTCAAGTTAGTAATAAAGCTAACAGGATCACTTACTAACACATATTTTGACAGTTACACTTAGTAACAAGAAATCATTCTGTGGAGAAGTGCCACAGAGGTACAACAGCTTAATATACAATGGAGTAGTGTCTCAGATATACCTGTTTGGTACTGTAAATTGTTAATGTTATACTTATAATCACATGGGATTAGTAAGCAAACAGAGATGCATTGAAAGTGGAGAGTAGGAAGACAGGGTGAGGATAGGAGTAATGTATTCAGTAAGCATAGAGATATAGTGCAAGTGGAGAATAGGAAGAGATTGTGAGGAGAGGAGAAATGAGTTCAGCCTGGTGAGGAGCAGGAGCATAACCAGTTGTCATTTAGGTGGGAGTTTAGCAGTTTTTTTTAAGTGCATTAGGTTTGCTGTGTTTAGTATGTTCTGGGGGTGGAGTTCCATGATTTAGTTATGCAGTTAGAATATAGTGAGTCTCCAAAACCGTTATTGGATTTTGTAACTTCGAATAGTAATTTTTTTTAACATTTTTTTACATTACAGTGACCTTTTCTAAAGTTGGATGTGCTTTAGCTTTCAGGACTGCAGTGTTACTACTACTTTGGTTTCTCAATTGAATCAAGTACTATGAACAAAGCCTGGAATGTGGAAGACAGCATACAGCTTTTGTCCATATTTCTTCAAAACAGTTTATTTATACACTACAAAGAAAACATGCAAACATCTGACAAACAGAGGTGGTCCATGGTATTGCTGTGGTTACAGACCCTCCAAATACATTTGTTTGAATAATTTTGTGTTTTTTTTTATTATTTTGTAAAGTTTTCACTTAAAGAACAATGGCTTTTCTCATTTCAATACTCTGAAGCTCCAAATGTGCTTTCTACAGCTAGGCTAGTTTCAAAATAGCCTAGCATTTAGATTTATACTCCAAAAGAAAATAAGGAGACTATATCTTATTACAGGTACTCCTGACATTTCAGAGGGGCAAAAATGGTATTTCATTGGGAGATGGATTGGCTGCAAGATAAAACAGGGAGAAATAATGTCCCATTGACTCAGACTGCTTCAGATGGCTAGTGCCTGAGGCAGCCTGAGAATTAAAAGTGAAAGAAAGTTATGGATGCAATCAGACAGAGCAGTGCATGGTATTAAAAATACAAAAATTGTTTTATTTTAAGTCAAATACTATTTTAACCAAATATTAATCTGCCTTATGACCTGTGATCCATCTGGTTCAATGTCTACTTCCAGATAACTTTTGCTTGTAGGGTGATATTTTTCCTATATAAAGTAACTTGAGTTACAATTGTATGTCTATGTGTGTGTTTATGTGCTTTTTGTGTCTGTATGCAAGAGAGTGTGCTGGGGTTGCAGACCCGTGAGAGCAGAGAGCTGGAATACATTACTGTGACCAATACTGATGTATCTTTTCATTCATTTGTTCATGATCAAACAGTCAATAAAGTGTCTCTGATTAGTAAACATGTGTGTGTGTGTGTGTGTGTGTGTGTGTGTGTGTGTGTGTGTGTGTGTGTGTGTGTGTGTGTGTGTGTGTGTGCTTACTGAATGCAAGTGAATGCAGTCTGTGTCTGACAATAACAATCTGAAATTCATTACTGTAGCCATTATTTATTCATTTGTACACTTAAGCATTACAAGCACATACCTGAGATGTACACAGTAAGTAAAGTATCTGTAATTGATGGGGACATCTGTTTGCGTGTATGTGGGGTGTGCAATGAGTTGTATCAGATGCATTGGACAACAAGAAGCTAAAATAAAATACTGTAGCCAATATTCATATACCTATTCATTCATTTAATCACAGTCAAACACGTGACGTGTACGTAGTTAATACAATGCATGTAATTGGTAAGCTAATGTGTCTGTGATGTAATGGATTATTTTATGTGAGTGTCTGACAGCAACAATTCTAAATACATTACTGTGGTCATTACATGTTTTTCACTTGAGTATCACAGACATTGGAGGTACACACACTGTCAGTAAAATAGCTCTAATTGGTGGGCCATCTGTGTGTGTGTGTGTGTGTGTGTGTGTGTGTGTGTGTGTGTGTGTGTGTGTGTGTGTGTGTGTGTGTGTGTGAGAAAAAGAGAGAGAGAGAGAGTATGAGTGAATGTGTGAAAATCTCTCACTGAAACTACCTTCCATGAACAAAAGAAAACATTTTTGCAGGGTGCAGTGCCCCTGCACCCCCATGTGGAGAGACACCGCGTACCCTCCAAACTTTTATACAGCAATGCAATATCACACAGCAGTGGAGAAAAAGGCATAATCAAATGTTGATGAATTTAGTTTTGCTGAAAAGCATTTAAATATTTTACAGTCAGCAGAACTAACTACACTGATTTGATAAATTCCTCCTCTCTCTCTCTCTCTCTCTCTCTATATATATATATATATATATATATAGAGAGAGAGAGAGTCAGTAAAGTGAGTGTAATTTCGGTGCTCATGAGTGTGAGCATGTGTGTGTGTGTGTGTGTGTGTGTGTGTGTGTGTGTGTGTGTGTGTGTGTGTGTGTGTGTGTGTGTTCTTGTCTGATAGATATTGCTGTGGCCATCATTTATGTATTCATTTTACAACAATCAGACATCTGAGATGTACACAGTCAATAAAGTGGTTGTAATTGGTGAGCACAAAGGCAGTCTACTAATGAAAACTCCTGACCACCCTGTTGTCATTTGATCACAGTTAAATACTTGTTGATCTGTTTTAACCCACCTTATATGTCAGTAAAACAAGCTGAAATACATTACTTTGAGCCTTCTTATCATTTTTTTATTTTATCCTAGCTGGACATCTGAGGTACAGTATATACAGCATTAAATTGGCTCTAAAGATGGGGTACTGAGACAGTTGTGAATTAAAGCAAGTAATCACAATTGTTGAGTGAACATACTTCAACTAGCTTCCTCAACTTCTTTGCTTTCACTGCCCAGGTTTCTGTACTATAAAGAAGTACTGATCACATCACTGTTTTGTGCACCTTACTTTTCATTTTCTTGGTCCTAGCATAATATAATCCCACAGTATTCCACTTAGCTCCTGACATTCAGTTATTTATTGCAACCCCCTTTGCTTTGAATTCACCAGCTGCCCCTTTTGTCCAAAACCATATTTTCATACTTATGTTTCACAAATTGTCCAATTTCCTACCCTTTCTACTAAAATAGTATTTTTTGTACTTACTTGCAATAAGTAACAAACCATCCCATAAAACTGATGATAAATTTCATTATAGTTTTATTTTCCTACTTTGTGCAGTCACACACACACACACAGACACACACACACACACACACACACACACACACACACACACACACACACACACACACACACACAGTATTTCAGAGTATGGATTAAAATAAGCTGCTATTATAGCAGGTATGGATATGTGGGAAGAAATTAAACAAGCGATAATACATAAACTGTGAAATGGGAAGCTGTTGCTTATGGATATATATTCATAGTTTTATCAGTGTGTACTCACAGCAAGAGGTTCTCCCGTTTAATTCCCGGCTGGAGTGCGGGGAGTACTTTCTGTGTGGAGTCTACATGTCCTCCCCGCGGTTGGGTGGGTGTTTGAAAGACGTACATAAATGGGCATGCCTTTGTTGAAGGTTGAACGTCGAGCTGGCACTTCGGTGTTCGTGAAAATCTACTGCCTATCATTAGCGGACCGGAGTTCCGCTGTGGTGACCCCTAACCGGGAAAAGCCGAAAGACAACAACAACTAGGATAATGACCACTGTGGCCTTTTTAAGCCTATCTATATATCCCAAATCTCTGATAAGTTCTTGATAAGGGTAAGAAGGGGCTTGGGAGATGAAACATTTACAAACAGGGGCCTGGAAGATGAACCATTTACAGGCTGCCTTTGTCTAATACAGACATAGATGCCAAACCAGGGATGAAGTTCCCATTCCCCATCATATTGACCAAGTTGTACTTGAATTTGGTTAGGCAGGAACTCTGCTTCATGTGGATGAGAAACCTGTTCCAGAAAAGGGGTAGTTTCTGGGATACAAACCTGTCTGTCCAGCAGGTCCTGTTTATATCACAGGCAAGGTTTTTAAAACAGGAAATTCTAGGACTGTTTGCTTTGCAGATATGCAGGAGGTCCATTAGAGTGGAGTCTGATGATGCATTGTAGGCCAGGAATAGATCTTCCCTCAACAGTCTGTAGGAAACAGCATGGGATAAGGCTTTGAGGCTGACTGCATAGGACATGTTATGTACATGCTGTATTCTTTTACTGAGGAATCTCTGTGGACATTCCAATTGTTAGTTGTGCCTGGTTAAGTACATGCCAAAGGGGGCAGATAATAATAATACCCATACCCATTTGTTAACCATTTATGCCCATTGGACACATAGTCCTTTATCTGGTGTGGCCCCAGGAGGAATGTCTGGTTAAGTGACTTACTTAGGTTCACACAGTAGGCAATGAGGACTGAAGGAATCAAACCCTGTACCACAGGAACTACAGCTCAAAGCCATAAACCTCTAAGCCAACTTCCAGGCATATTGATAGTAAGATACAAGCAGTGAAAGTGTTTTTTTGTCCCTTTAGTTTTACATACTGGTCAGGCATACTTTGTCAACAAAAGGAGAAGTTTTGGACAATAATTGATAAAGAGTTGAAGGTATTTATCTAGGAGAGGAAGATGGCAACAGTTATTTGGGATAAGCTGAGCCTCCCCAGTAGAGCAAAGTGATTAAGGATAGCCAGATATTAAGTGATATTTTAGACCTATGCAATTAAGCCATCTATATATAACATTTTATTTTATTTATTTAAGATTTGTTGACTGGGAAAGTCCAACTAGGACAGAGCCTATTTTCAGGGGAGGCCCAGGGAAAATTCCAGATGCATACCTTTGGAATGTGGGAATAAACGAGAGAACCCAGAGGAAACCCACACGAATGCAGGGAGGACATGCAGACTCCACAGAGAAGGCAACCCAGCTGAGAATCAAACTGGAGAACCTCTTGATGTGAGGTGACAATGTTAACCTCTGCACCACTGTGCTGCACATAAGCAAAAGGTTAAAATTCAAACTGGAAAGGGATGATGATGAAGCAGGGTGGAGCAAGAAGTAAGGACAGAGTGAGGTTTTGAATTCAGATCCTAAATGAGTATGATAACAGCCATACATATTATATTCATAAAGTTGCAGAAAGTATTCTTTCTAAAAACTAATCCAACACAGGAATGGAAAAATGAGATTTTGTCAGTACTGTTGACTGCAAGAAGGGGTAGAGAAAACAGCCAAGCAGGAGCTGGAATTTACTGCAGAAAACTGGCAAAGTTACCAATGTCTTGGGAACAAATAATTAGAGAAGGAAAAGTAATAGAATGGGATGAGGCCAAGAAGAAATTTGGACTGCAATTTAGACACTGCCTTCCCTACCAAGGATTAATATTAGAATATAGTTAAATAGAAAGGGTTAGGGGAATACTGAGTGAAAGACCTGCTCTGGAAGAGATTTTAGATGAATCTAGAAAAGAAACTGCTATTAAAAAGGAATAATTATTAGTGCATATAAAATATAGAATGGGGACTATAAGAATCAATCAGCGAAGGTTAGAAAGGATTGGAAAGAGAGAATGGAAAAGCAATTTTCAAGGGAACAATGGGAGGACATTTGTATGACTCCCAAATATGCAACAAAGTCAAGAAGGTTTAGGATTTTTGCTTGGAAGTGTTTGCTTAGGTGTTTTATACCCCAAACCTTTCCTCAGGTAGACAGCAAGAGTTGGAGGTATGATGGAATAGAAAGCAGTAACTGGGAACATGTTTTTTGGGAGTGTAATCAGTATGTATATTTTAAACATTTCCTACAGAGCACTCTGTCAGAAATATGGGGTGAGCAAATGGCTATAAATTAGATAATGATTCTTTTGAGCTGCGACACAGGATCTAAATTGTCTAGACATAATAAGGCCTTATTAAGTTTAATTGTATTGGCTGCCAAAAAAAAGCAGTTACTAGAAAATAGAAATAAAAAATGTAAACTAACTTTACTGAAGTTTTGCATATCGTAAAAGAGATAAAAGAGATGGAAGTGGGGTCTTTAGAAAAAAAAGGAGCAAAGTACATAGAAATAAATGGAATTTGTAAGAGCAATACATGCAGAATAATGTTCAGGAGGAGGAGTGAGGTTTAAAGGAAGGCAGGAACCAAACTATTTTTTATAATGTTGGACTGAATGACTGCTTTTATAAAGAGAGAAAATATCTATGTAATGTATTATGTATGTAAATGAAAAAAATTGTATACAGATCTATTAAGTATGTGTGCCTTTGTCATAAGTGGTAATTTAATAAAGGTGTTTAAAAAATACAGAAGCTAATTAAAAGATGCAGACCATAAATCCATCATCAGCATCCTTCCCTGACAACTGTGAAACCAAAATGAAATGAAACAAAAAATATAAGTGCATTCATCCTTTTGCAATAATACCTTAAACTTGATTCTTTTTGATGTTGCATTCTGGTGGCCAGACTGAACGTCGGGTCATTGTGGTGATTAGGTTGGGCATTGGTCAGTTTAGCTTTGATAATACAGAATAGACCCTATTACACAAGTTTATCATGTTCTTGTGTTGCTTATAATTGAATTTACTCACATCAGCAGATATCGGACCATGAAAGTAAAGCCTGGTTGACCAGAATTTAAAGTAGTGTTTTCAACCCCATGTGGCACACATCACAACATTGACCCCACTCAATTTGGATTTGTCAAAGGGAGATCATGCCTGTTAAGTCTGGTGGACTTCTTCAAGACAGTCACCAAGGCCCTTGATGAGGGGAAATCTGTGCATACAGCCTACCTAGGCTTTTGACACTATCCTCTACTCAGGCATAATTGACAAACTCACCCAGCTAGGTATCAACCTGTATACCATTAGATGGGTTGCTAACTGGCTCACTGATAGGACACATAGAGTCAAAATAGGGGAATCCACCTCCAACAGCAGTTCTGTAACCAATGGTGTTCCACAGAGATCAGTCCTGGGACCTCTACTGTTTGGAATCTACTTCTACTCTGAAGTGCAAGCTAAAACTAAAGATCTGTGGCTGACAAAGTTTGCTGATAACTGTCATAGAATCTCCTAACGATGTCAACATCCTATAAGAGGGTCTTGCACAAACAAATGATTGGTGCCACAAAAAATGTGTTATCATCCCTTTCGGTAATAGCAATGTTCCTGATAACTAGCACATTAGTAACAACACCCTAAGTATGCAGTCAGTGGTGAGAGACCTGGGAACACAGGTTGACAGAACCTTACCTTTGATCACCATGTCTCCACAGTGATAGGAAGGGCATTCTACATTGCTCATCTTATAAGTAAGGGCATTGCCTCCAAAAAAAAAAAGTTATAACCTCCTTATACTCTTCCCTCATCAGGCCAATAACTGAGTGCAATACCCCTTATGGTGTGTAGCTTTCCAAGCACCTGCAGCAATTGAAGAGACCATATAGGTTCCTCAGAATGAAAATTCAAGGTCTTTAGCATCTGTCCTCTGAAGATCATTTGAAATCACTGTCACTTTATTCTGTTTCATACAGACTACTCAGAGGTGACCTCTGCCTTGCATATAAGGCAATCTTTGACTCTGCTTTACTGGAAATGTTGCATATCCATAAGTCAAATGGTACACGGGTTACTCACTCTAATGGACATAACTTGGTATGTGACATTGATAGAAACTGCTAGAGGGTCAGATTTGTCTCCCAGGGGTTACTACACCTTTAGAACAGACTCCCGCTTCATGTTAAGCAGAGCATGCAATCTGGACAGTTAGATGGGTAAATGTAAATTCATCCAGGTTCCCACCTATGTCTCTCTTGGGCAGGGGGTGATAGGTGCTGAACATGGAAATAAAGTTTAAACTTGGCTAGGCTTGTAAGGGCCCTAGGGTCATTAGCCTAGTAACCTCCTATGATCCTATATATTGCTGTTATATCATGACCTTTTTTTACTGAGTCAGTTTTAGCAGTCTGTCTATATCTAGAAAGATATAACTGAGTCAAATAAATAAGGTCATGGTGTGTGTGTGTGTGTGTGTGTGTGTGTGTGTGTGTGTGTGTGTGTGTGTGTGTGTGTGTGTGTGTGTGTGTGTGTGTATATTTATATATATATATATATATATATATATATATATATATATATATATATATATATATATATATATATATATATATAAACAAATAGCCAACAGCGATTACAATGTAGCACAACCACCACAATGTGAAGCATAAAAATTTAATACTTTAATAAAAAGTTAAAAGTCCATCATAATAACAGTAAAAACGATGAGCGCTTTTGGGTATTCATTAGATCTAATTCACTCATTTTAGTTAGAATTTTTTAAAGGAATTTTTTTTTTACAGTATATATATATATATATATATATATATATATATATATATATATATATATATATATATATATATATATATATATATATATATATATATATATATGGGTCTACTTCTAAAGACCGAACCGACGATTCCCCGACACAGAAATCACCGACGCCAGAAAACCGACAACACACAAACCCGACAACGCGAAACACCGAACACCATAACACCGACAACGGAACGTAAACAACACACTACACTACATAGCATACACACTAGCCCTGACCCAAACCCTAACCCTAAGGTCCGACACTATCGCACACTTCACCTACCTGCACCCTAACCCTAACTCACTTACCCACCCCTAGCCCAAGCTCCGACACTAACACACACTTCACCTACCTGCACCCTAACCCTAACTCACTTACCCACCCCTAGCCCAAGCTCCGACACTAACGCACACTTCACCTACCTGCACCCTAACCCTAACTCACTTACCTGACCACTCCTACCTCCGTCACTGTCGCACACTTACCGGGTCGCGATCACACATTACCCTTGTCGGTCTTTCCGCTGTCGGCGAATCACCCTGTCGGTATACGTACCTGTCGGTTATCTGGCGTCGGTGATTTCTGTGTCGGGGGATCGGCGGCTCGGTCTTTAGAAGGGGACCCATATATATATATAGGGTCTGTATGTATTAGTTTGCCGAAATTTATTTTCAGTGAACACGTATTCATTGACCACATTCACCAAAAATCACTTACGTGATTCGCTGAATATTCCAAGTGTAAAGATGTAGCTGGCCAACTACACAACTTTGCCCTTTTCTCCACTGTAGTGCGATCTCAGAGTCAGTATATATGGTTGGGGGGTATGGGGGGCAAAGGCCAAACTTGGTTAGGTTCGATTTAGCTAGATGTGGGTCTGTTGTGCTGCGGGACAAGTATTTCTTTGCCCTTGGCTCATTCAGCAAATTATGGAAGGGATTTTCACTGAATAGGGGTCGACAAATAAGTGTTTGCTGAAAATAAATTTGGGTGAAATAATATAGACCCTATATATATATATATATATATATATATATATACACACACACATATGAATAAATATCTATATGTGTGTGTGTGTGTGTGTGTGTGTGTGTGTGTGTGTGTGTGTGTGTGTGTGTGTGTGTGTGTGTGTGTGTGTGTGTGTGTGTGTGTGTGTGTGTGTGTATACATATGTATGTATATATATATATATATATATATATATATATATATATATATATATATATATATATATATATATATAAACATTTATATAAGTTTAGAGCAGCTGGTTGAATGGATAGCAATGTCCACACCTATTTGGTCACCTGAAACAGAAGCTCAGCAGATATGCAGCATCAACATCCTCCGGGTAGGAGAATACTCTCCTTCCTGAGGACTGACCAGTCTCAGAGTTGCTACTTATAATTAACAAAAGGTATAGGATATAGCCTCCCCCCCATGAGCATGCAGCGGGGGCTTGCCCCCTTACCAAAACACTTGGCATTTGGTTTACTCTGCATAGGGATAACTCCCAGAGCATGCACAAAATGTGATGATGTTAGGTATTTTTAGGTAATACAGACTATATCCTGTTCATCGACATTGATGGTCATTCGCTCAGCTGTCCCACAGCCATATATATAGAAAGATAGATAGATATATGTCATAGGTTCATAGGTTCATAGGCTGATACTAGGCTATCTGCCCTAGGGCATTTATAAGCCTAGCCAGAGTGTGTTTGGCTTTCGCCACCCTTTTAGATTAGTTGACTCTGCCTCTGTATAGTAGGTCATAGAAGATAGCCCTTTTGAGGTTAGTTTACTGTGCCTCTGTCTAGTAGGGACATCATGCTGTGCTGCAAAGTAATCCATTTTGATACTGTCATCTGTTTTAAAAGTAGATGTCCAACCCAGTCTCTCTTTCCCATTTTGACACATGGGGTCATGGGGTCATATCAGCAGTGCTGATCATCTACACACTATCTTCATACCACCAGGTAGCTAGCCATGCCATGGTTGTTGTTCCATACCACAGACACAGACTTGCACACTAAAATCGACAACCAATTGTTTGTGTCCAGTTCACCTACTGCCATGTCCTTGGAATGTTGGAGCAAACTAGAACACACAGAGAAAACCCACCCAAATATGGGAAGGACATGCAGTCTCCATGCAGAAGGCACCCCATCTGAGAATCATACCTTAAAACCTCTTGCTGCAAAGCAACAACACTATTAGCTGCACTACTATGCCACCAATATATATATATATGTGTATATGTATATGTATATATATATATATATATATATATATATATATATATATATATATATATATATGGGTCTACTTGAGATTACCGAAATCCCAGTAGACCGATATTTAAAACACCGAGGCCATAACACCAACACTACACAAAACTGACACCTCACATACCCAACAGACACAACCCCAACACTACAAAATCCTAACAAACCTCCCTTCAACATACAAACAACATATATAAAAAAACCACAACATTCCAAATAAAACTACCTACTTCCCCTCACCCATCATCTAAACCCTTCCCATTCATACATAAAATACACTTTAAATAAAAAACCTTACGTATAAGTCTTTACATTTCACAATTTTTGCAGGGGGGGCTATGCAACCCCTCACCCCCCAAACCCCTTGCTACTTATAGATTCCAACTCCGAGATCACACTACAATGTCCACAAGAGAGGATTTCCTGTTCTGTTCAACTTGGACTGTCAAGCATTCGGTAGTCAGCATTCTGAAGTTTCACTCGTGAAACATCGAGCTTTTCGGCTTGGTGTTTCAAATGTCGGTCTACTGAGATTTCAGTAATACACACACACACACACACACACACACACACACACACACACACACGCATATATATATATATATATATATATATATATATATATATATATATATATATATACATGCATGTATAATATGTATGAATGCAATGTGTTTGGTTGAACATTCATTGTATTGAACATGGGCTGTTTTATTCAGCTTCTGTTGATTTCAAGATTCCAGAGCTTCTTTTACTGGATTGCTATGCAGTGGGTAGTGAGATTATACCTTTCCCCACTGTTCTATATTCTCGGAAATGGTATATATACTTAACAGGAAGGGGTGTGCAGGGGTTTGTCCCTTCCTACATAAAATGTGATTTTTCTCTTTTTTATAGGTTCATAGGTTCATACTAGGCTATCTGCCCTAGGGCATTTATAAGCCTAGCCAGAATGTGTTTGGCTTTCGCCACCCATTTTAAATTTATTTTGCTATGCCCTTTTTCGAGGTTAGTATACTGTGCCTCTGTCTAACAGTGACACAGAAGTGATACCCGGGGTAAACCTACGATCTCCCATCCACTCATCAAGATTCCTCTTGAAGAGAGTCAATGAGGGACTCTGCCTAACCTGGACTGGGATTTTATTCCAGAGTGAAGGGAGCCTCTGGGTTATGAATCTGTCCCTCCAGCATGTTCTATTTATTTCAGTGCTGAGGTTCAAGTCTCTCGAGCACGTAGCTCGATGAGATTTGGATTTTCTGAGGTGCAGCATGTCCATTAATTCCGGGTTGGACATGACTTTATACGTCAGGCACAGATCGCCTCTGAACAGGCGTATGCCACTGAGTAGAGCTGGAGTTTCTTTAACCGGGCAGCAAATGGCATCTGTTTCAGCCCTTTGATCTTCTTGGTGAGGTACTTTTGGGGTCTTTCCAGTTGCTGCAGGTGTCTGGTAAGGTACATCCCAAAAGGGGCATTGTACTCAATTATGAGCCTGATGAGGGATGAGTAAAGAGGCACGATGACCTCCCCTGATCTAGATGTGAATCCCTTCATGATTAGGTGGGCTATATAAAATGTTTTTCTAACCACTTTGGCCACGTGGTTGTCAAATGAGAGATTGCTATCAACTTGGGTCCCCAGGTCCCTAATTACTTCTTCTGTACTTAATGGATTACCACCTATGTGGTAATTTGTGGGCACTTTGTTTTTGCCAAAGGGGATGACTATACACTTTTTGGCATTTAGCTTGAGGCCATGGCTCTGGCACCAGTTGTCTGTTTCTATGAGGCCCTTTTGGAGGATGCATGTGTCGGATGGAGAGTCGATTTTGGCGCCCAGTTTGCAGTCATCTGTGAACTTGGTCAGCCACAGTCCTTCCGTGTTGGCCTGTACCTCCGAGAAATATATACCGAACAAGAGTGGTCCCAGGACTGAGCGTTGTGGGACACCACTTGTAACTGGTTTGGCGTCTGACATGGCTCCAGCAATTCTAACCATGTGGATTCTGTCCTTGAGCCAGTTTGCAATCCATCTAGTGACATAGGGGTTTATATTTAAGCTGGTGAGCTTATCTATAATGCCCGAGTGGGGTATTGTATCGAAGGCTTTTGAGAGGTCCAGGTAGGCTGTGTGGACCACCTTCCCCTTGTCAATGGCCTTGGTGACTGTTTCAAAGAAATCAACCAGGTTTAAGAGGCAGGATCTGCCCTTAACAAAGCCGAACTGGGTAGGATCCAGTGTCTGTAGGTCCCCAATATCTTTATTTATGAGGTCCATGATGATCCTTTCCATAGCTTTGCAGACCAAGCTAGTCAGGCTTATGGGGCGATAGTTTCCAGGATCCGTTGAGGCACCACTTTTATGTTAGTTTTGCATCTGCTGAGGTTCTAGCTTGGTTGATGCATACATGAATGTCAGTAGACTGAGTTTTGACCATTTCTGGTCATTGTACTGTTTGGCAATGTAGTGAAATACACACACACACACACACACACACACACACACACACACACACACACACTCACACACACACACACACACACACACACACACACACACACACACACACACACACACACACACACACACACAAACACTCAAACACTGCAATGCAGAGAAACAAGAGACAAATATTCTGGATGTGCAACCTTTTTCCCCAGCTCCCAGCTACATTGCTGTTTCTTCTAATCCGTAGCTGGTTAGCTAGCTTGGTGCATTTGATATTACAGGAAGAAAACGTTTCATTTTTTTTTTTTTTTATTTGTATTTTGCATTTCTGATTTTTTTATTAAAAAAATCTGCTTTGTTATGTCTGCTTTTCATTAGCTTCATGTGAAATGTCAATTTATTTCACTTACTGCCACAGCTTGAATTGGACTGTGGTGGTGGTGCTGCGGTAGCGTTGTCGCCTCACAGTAAGACGTTGTCCTGTTCGATTCTCAGCTAGAGTGTCTTCTGTGTGAAGACATGCGTGAATGGGCGTACCTTCATTGAAGGTTGTACGTCAGGGCTGGCAACTGAGCACATAAAAATCTACTGCCAATCATTAGCGGACCGGAGTTCCGCTGTGGTGATCCCTAACCGGGAAAAGCCGAAAAACACAACAACTGCCGCAGCTTGCATTACAAGACAAAAAATAGTATAAACATAGCCTAGCACAATTTACATGTGTGGTGACACACCTCTCCCTTTATTTTATTGTAGTTCACCAGAAGAATTTTAGATATTTATTGATATGAGATGATTATAATGGTTTACCTTCATGTGTGTTTATTGCACAAGGGCAAACAGCAATTGTCCAAAATGCCATTTTCAAAGTTTGCAAATGCGGAATGGAAAAAGATTTGAATGTGCAATGAGTGAATGCACAGTGACATTCGCTCATTGCACATTCAGCATTTTGGGGCAGATTGCACTATAGTGAGGATCAGAAAATGGTCCCTTTCCCCAATGCAGTGCAATCTCGGAGTTAGTATATAAAAGTGGGGGGGTGTGGGAGGCTATGGGGGGTGCAGGAGTGCTTGCCTTTTGATTTGCTGATTTTCAAACATGTAAAATTGTCGCTGTTATGACTTTCATGGTTACGATTCGCCCATATCAGCAATCGCACCAGTGTGATTTGGTGTTATAAAGGTAAACCGATTATAATAAAAGATCATATTTGATGGGAACATATAGTGGTTATGTTCAGTTGCTGTGGCCTGTTTGAGCTTCTGACTCATGAAATATCTATTATCTGTTGGAGGAAGTGACACATTAACTATTATTTATACCTTTGTCTCTTTTGTTACTGAAGTTAAAATTCAGCTGCAGGAATTCCCATGCTGTTTTTTTGACTTGTGCCAAGTCATCAGATTGACTGTTTTTGACAGTTGTAGTTAGACCAAAAAACTGCTGATCCAGAATTAGTATTTGTTTGGTATGGTTTGTAGCAATCTAGTACTGGTGGACAGTTAACAATGCTGGATGTGTGTAACAGCGTAATAGTTAACAGTGTTTTGAAAATGCTGATTTGTTTATATGCAGCATTTCTGCTGAAAGGAATTGCTGACCACCTGAATCTCTTACAAATTTTTATTGGGAAATATCTAGAAAGTGGAAACTATACATTGTTTTCTAACTAGTTTATTTTGAGGTTTTTCTGTCTAAACATAGGTTTGTACTTTATATAGTAAGTGATTAAATTAAAAGTGATTAGAATCATATATATATATATATATATATATATATATATATATGATTATATTTAATTTGTTCTAATCACATTTTGTCAGAAGATTGCTGACAAAATTGCTCGAAAACACGTTTCATCAGAAACACAAATCACGAAACACATTTCACAGAAAATATCCTGTACACTAAATATACTTCTGAAAACTTTGTTTGCAAGGGGGCAAGCACCTTTGCACTCCACCCCTGATTTTTGTATACTAGACCATAGTCGCTCATTCCAGAGAAAATCAAAAGCGCCTCACAAACTGAATCACTGCTGGTACACAAACATAAAATTCTATTGATGGACATATGATGTAAGAGTGTAAAGTAGTAAGGTGAAAATACTCATAAACACTAATTTACATTGTTATTCCTATGGCACAAAACAGCTGAGATTGTCCATACCCTTACATAGTTTTCTTTCAAGTGTGATTCAGTGATCTGTCTTTGATGAAATGTGTTTTCAAACAATTGCGTCAAGTTTTTTTTTTTTTTGATGAGATGAGATTAGATCGAATGACACATAACCATACATATTGTATGTAGTAAAGGCAGTGAGTGATTTCAGAAATGGTTTTAATTAGCAGCTTCTTAATTTCTTCACTTTGTTATGAAAACATATTCCATCTCTTTGTGTTAATCTCATAATTAAATGTCTATAGTAAAATTATCCTACATGCTAAAACATGAAACTGTAAGAAAACTCTAGCTGTGGGCAGACATGTTACTGGAGTCTCCAGGTCTAGTTAATCAAGAAGTGCTTTAAAGGTTTGGGAGCTTTAAAAGACAGACAATCATATTTGCACCGTGCTTTTGGTGGAGACTAACACATCCTTACTGTAGCACCTGGGCTTGTATCTATGTTAATGTAAATCACAAATATATTATACTTTCTACTCCATTAACTTCCAGCATGTTGCACAGTGCAAGACTTCCATATTCATTGCATCCTGCCCAGTGTTGCAGCAGAATAAAGCCCATGCTGAGCCTCAGCAGTCTGTGTTCAACTAGCTGTACAGGAGCTGGAGAGACAAGATGAGCGGAGGTTAGGCATTAGCAGCTGATGCCAACTTACCCATCCTGGGGGAGTGAGGCTGCATAGGCTTGCTGCAGTAGAAGCATTCAGAGCTTGGTTAGCTCCACACTGTGAGCAGTGTACCACATGGGCAGGAAGCTGAGTACATACAACTCCTTTAGGCAGGGATTGTAGAGATTGCAAGGCTGCAGCAGAATGGTAGGTGGTTAGGGCACACTTCCTGGCAGAAGTATGATGTTGCACCGATTTACCTATAAAATGTCGACAGCACGTACACGAATGTGCATACCACCACAACATTTAAACTAAACCCAAACTGCCAAATCTTCCGAAACTCGAAAAAACATCAAACATCGACATTTCAAAAGGGGGCAGGTCAAAAAGGGGGCGAGGTGATTTTGCGGTTCAGAACATCTGTATTCGATGTTTTGAGAAGACGCAGTTTGAAGTACGCAGATGCGGTTCAGTGTTCCGACCATCAACAGTTTGAAGGTAAACCTGTTGCACCAGTGTCCACAGTCTCTTCCCTAGCCTTGGACAAGGGTTGGATTGAGCACTGAGGAAACAAAGGCAGGCCTGGTAGACCTGCTGAACAAGGAGAGGACCTAGTGGCAGCTGATGGTCAGCTGTGAGGAAAGGGGGCAATAAAAAAAAGAAGAGTTCCATCTTCATCCACTGACCAACAGCTATACTAATCTTAGGCTTAACTAGTTTACTTGCAGAAATGTTACTCTTCACTCATCTACATCTGACAGAGTGTAAAACCCAGGCTATCCTGTAGACAATATAACAATTATAAAGCACTGTGTTCAGAGAAATACATATTAGTAAGTTTAATCTTAATGATTTTTGTATTATTGCAATGGAATTAATAAGAATATGTAATAAAATGGGCTGTAAAAAACAGGAAGTCATTACTTGGGTAGGCCCTGTCAAATCAGCTTTTTAAAATTTATTCTAAGGTAAGTTATCCTGCTGCTGACTGCTGTGGTGAACTGTCTTTTCAATTCCATTACCAGGGTATCTTCTTGGTATGTATCTGGACCAGAGAAGATGTTTGCAAGATACAGTCCCTCCTACAAGCGTTATTCTGCCAGCTTGTAAAGCCTTTTCTATCTATTTTTCCTTGCATAATGGGATTGCAGAAGTTCAGAAATGTTATTGTTGTGGATTTTGGTTCTACATATAACCATATAATATCCATCAATGCCCCTCAGTGTATTTCTGTTTTTTTTTGGGTATATGAATGCTCCACTGAAGGTTCCCACAATTAGGAGGAAATGGCACATAATCTCCCCAGATCCCTAAAAAAGAGCTGTCTTGCAGTTGCTTCCTTCAACCTGCTGTACACCGTTGACTTGGTCTCGTACTTAAAGCTGGAGTTCTACCAATGAACAAGTTAAGAACAGTGATTTCTGATCTTTTTCCCAGACTAATATCTTACAACAGACCACATGCATTCTTCGATATTAAATAGAGTTGCAGCCTGGGACATTGGACATAATGTGTTAGATGTTACCATTTAGTAGATTAATTCAACTAGAAAAAGTGCGAGTGAAGCAGAGAAGAAATGGTGGAACCTTTATTTTCATACTGACATCAACAAGTTGATAAGCAGGGTGTGTTTTAGATAGCTTAAATCAAACACTGCACTGTCAGACCTGACCATACCCATGATCTCCCTAACAGGTCATGCATTATGGTAGCATAGGCATCACAAACATGTGCATGTAGTCACACACTCACACATACATATACATTCAAACACTTGTACACCCACACAAATATCCATGCAGCCATATTCATGCCCCACAGACACAGACACATACCCATACACACACGATCCCCCATACCTGCTTGTAGTCAAAGTAGGAGCTGCAGCCATTCCAGCAGGAGTGAATGAGTGAACACCAAAACTCGTAGTTCACTTTTTCCTCTAAGCAAGAAAATTACCTCTGTTGAGCAATTATCTGGATCACTGTACAGCATTAATCTGCTGGCACTACCATTTCCTGAGGAGAATACTTGATTGATTTGCATTTGACACCAGACAGCTACATTAGTATGCGGCTTTGCCACTGAGATCTCTCTCAAAGCCATGGCCACTGCCAGCAGAAAACAGTAGCATAAGTGTAATCTGTGAATCAGTCAAGCTTATTGCAATGTGCAAACCTGAGTTAAAGATTCCACATCACAGTAAGCTTTTTAGAATCCCAGGGTGTAAACAGAAAGTATATCAACAGCAAGTATTCTGCTTGAAAAATCAGTAGAAATGCAAGTATACAACACATAGACTAAGTGATGGTGGAAAAGGGGAAGAGTAACAGACAACAGTTACAACCCAGTATTGGGTTGATTATGTTAATATTCAGTAGACCTTAAAAGAATATGCAGGAAGAGTTAACCATTTGAAACATCAAAACCTACTAGGTAGAGTAAGTCCCGAAACACATAACTGAAAGAATGAAAAACAGGCTTACATATACCAAGTCCAAGATGGCTATTTCCTGCGATATTTCCTTTTTTCCGAGGTATGATAATTTCAGTGTTGGTATATATAAGTTCAGTGGGTGTGGGAAGCTTGGTCCCCACATTGGGCCCCCCCCACCCTGCAAAAAAGGAAGTTTAAAGAAGAAGAGTGATTTTCAAGATTTGCTCTTTTCCTGGGTTTCAGATGTTTTTGGCATGTTGGTACTCAACATTTTGAGTACTGACATTTCAATAGGCAGAGGAGGGAAATAGCAGGTGCCAAGGATGTATGTCAGGAAAGTATGCATGTTGGGGTGTGTGAAGATGTCTGAGGAGGGGGTACAAGAAAGTACTGATAGTATGTTTGATATGAGTGAAGGAGACACAAAGTGCACAAATATAGAGGAGGGACATAGCGATGAATTAAAGAATGTGAAGGACACAGAGGGAAGCAGAAATAGCTGAAAAGGAAATTTAGAGACCTGTGACAGTCTGTTAACTAACTCCACAGTTACAAGAAGTGTTATTTCTAGATGCAGTTTGATTACTATTTTGAAAATACTTGTTTAAAGGTAAATTCCCATATGTTCAGAGGAAGTTTATATTATTATTTGGCTATTTAGGCACTATATATTAAATCTCCTTGTCTCTTTGTAGATGGTTTCACTTGTACTAATGAAACCCATGCTGTGTGAAGTAGTGTTAAGATAGTTACAGTGTCATTATCTTAGCTAATACTAGGAAGTTATTGAAATTTACTAGCCTGTGAACCTTGTTAACTGAATGAGTTTCAAATAATTGCATCATTCTACCCGTATAAGCTTGCAAAGCTTGCTTAAGGCTTCACTACTAGCAGAAGTAGGAAGAAAAACTTGCAGTTAATGACCAGCACAAGTTTTTGTGTGATGTTTCTCAGAAAGTTACTTAGAAGATAGGGAGATACAGAGACTGGATGGTAGGAACTGTAACTTTTATGGTGAACTAGTCTTACAGGCCTGGCTCTCAAAAGCACACAGAGCCTCTGGTCCTTTTTTTGTAATGAGAAATTTGTTATGGAGGACAGGCATGAGCTGTCCAAAATGAGAATAAGAAGACTTGCAGATTTCTCAGCTTAAATGGGTGAATGATCCAAAGAGTAAGTCAGGAACAGGTGAAGAAGAGGCTGGTATATACCCAAGCAAAATGTATTTTGTTTTTAGGACATTCCAATTCAGACCTGTGTAGGACATCTAGACTTGAACTAGGTTAAATTCATGCTGAAGCCCTGACTGTGCAACTTACAAAGTAAAGGCTGAACAAAGCAAATTGTAGTAGTCATTATAGTAAGTTAACATGGCAGAACCACAGTGCCTCCTTATATAATTTGCAAAGGTGGAAAATCAAAGTGGCCCGACACATAGTCCTGTGGAGACACCCAGAGGGATTGGTAAAGATGGAAGCTAATACTGTTCCATCTGACAACTGAAATCTGCTTTCATGATAGCTGCTAAAACACTAGGTGCTATTTGTTAGCAGTGTACAGACATCATTGCAATTGTTAAATTCAGTGCATGTATTTTAATGCATGTCATGAAGAGCTGCAGTTGCTCCATAAACAGAATGGTGTCCATACTGAGAGTCATATAATAAGTTTAAAAAGTGGTGAGATAATGGTGTAGCTGGAGAGGTGCACATCTGCCCAGCATTTTAGAAAGATGGCACCGGAAAGTAGTAGACTAGTTGGCTAGAACTAAATTGACTGCACCTGAAGGACCACCCTTATATAAAGAGATTATTACTATTTCTGAATTTCAGAACGTAGTAACATATATATCAAGTATATAGTAGTTTAGAGCTGTCCAGTGGTGCAGACAGAGGGTGTCCAGTCATACTACTGGTAACTGTATCTCATGAAAAAACCCAGAGGGCCATTAAAGCTCATCAGGATAGGGGAGGAAACAAGGAGAAGCCTTTGACCTGCTCCCTTTTCTCTTAAGTTGGTTACAAGGTCCCCAAGCTACACCTCCAGCACTTTAAGACACAGAGTGTTTGTTGATGTAGGCCCCCATAAAACAAGGTTGTAACACAGGCAGGTGCTTTAGATAAATGTGAACATGGTGACATATGTTTCTCACTATGGCTCCATTGTGCATAAGAGAGGGGAGTGCTTAAGAAGAAGAAAAAAAATCTCTCTTTACAGAGTGGCAGTAGCCATAAGTACCTTCTGCACCAGAGGGTAGCACCATAGAGTGCAACTAGCACTGAATTCCTATATATATATATATATATATATATATATATATATATATATATATATATATATCTATAAACATACCTACTGTATTGGGAAGAACACCACCACCAATGCTTTGGTGAGACACATTATAGAACATCCCAACCATCAATTTCAGTTTGGGTACTACAACAGGTAGAGCATAATATTAGGGTGGGCCTTGGTAACTCAGACTGGAGGAATGTGAATTGAGATGGCAGGTACATACCTCAGCTCATGTGCCCTCAAGGCTTAATTAAATGCCTTCTCAAACTCAAGGCTCTGAATAGATAAGGCTATTCTATCTATAGCCTGTTTAATTTAATAACATGGAGTGTGGGGAGTGCCTTCTGTGTGGAGTCTCCATGTCCTCCCCTTGGTTGGGTGGGCGTGCAAAAGACATGCGTAAAGGGGCATGCCTTCATTGAAGGTTGAATATCGAGCTGGCACCTCGGCGTTTGTGAAAATCTACTGCCAATCATTAGCGGACCGGAGTTCCACTGTGGAGAACCCTAACCGGGAAAAGCCAAAAGACAACAACATTAATACAACTACATTTATAGCATAATAAAAAAACACAAAACTACTGGCAAATCTTGGGATAAAAGCTCCGTGACACTAAGTCAAAAGTACAATTATTAAAATGAAATAAACAGTTCACGGAGCTAACAGGGCAAATAAATCTTTTGTCACAGCTGCAACTGCATATAACAATCCATAGAAATGAAGTTCAATTCTGTTTCTGTATAAAAAACTCAGGTATATTCATCGATGGTAAGCACTTTCACTTAGGAGCTTCTTCAGACCAAGTAACCATAAGAGCAAAGAACACACACATATATATATATATATATATATATATATATATATATGTATGTATATATATATATATATATATATATATATATATATATATATATATAAGCACAACCACATCAATCATTCAATGAACTAATATTAAAGCTACAGACCCAGCACAAACCTATAACTTGAATGCCTATATGCACTTAAAATATATTTCAAAACAAAAACATAATAATATAATAATTTAATATCTAACATCGACATAGCATAGCGCAAAATGATAAATACATAACTTACATGTTAAAACAACATACAAACCACAATGTTTATTTATTTATGTAACCTCCTCCTTTTCAAAGCAGGTCTAATTGATGCTCTCTCATTTAAGCCCTTACCCCTATCTGCTTTCAAAATGATGTTCCAACATGTTTCTCTATACTCAGTATATGTTCTAATGTCTCCCTCCCTTACACTCAAACCTATTGCGTCTATAACCCTAAATCTAAAAGTGTGTTTCACTCCCTCTTCCATGACATGTTTAGACAGGGCATTATTAGGAGACTTCTTTTTTATATCATACAAATGTTCTCTCATTCTATCACGTAGTACTCTATTGGTTTTTCCTACATAAAAAACCCCACATGATTCACACTCCACTAAATAAACCACGTTGGGGGTCATGCAATTATGTACACCTCTAAACCAAAACTCTTTACCTGAATCTGGATGATGGAACACCTCTATAGTATTTATATAACGGCAGAAATTACAGGAGCCACATGGTTCAGTATGACCAAAATCTATCTTCTCCAGATCCCTATTACCCGTGCATAAAATTCTCTTCAGGTTCTTATGATTCCTAAATCTGAACCTTGGAACATTACCTACTATTTCCCCAATGTCATCGTTAACTAACAAAATAGGCCAATATTGTTGAAACAATTTAGTGACATACCCTGTATCACTAGAATAATGTAATGGAATCTTAGTGATATTAAAATCACCTTTCTTTGATCCTTCAACTTGGTATGACGGGCCATAGTATGGTTACGCAATAGTCTCTCTCAAATTAGCAAAGTCCTGCCATTGTTTTTCTAACTCTATTTGAGTGTACCCTCTATCTAACAAATTCTTCTCAATGTTAGCTAACTCAGCATGGAACCCAGCCTCTGAGGAATTCATCCTAGAGGCCCTCATACCTTGTCCTCTGACAAGATTTTTTAAAATATAACCTAGATGCATGCTCAACCTGAAAAGAAAGGCATTCCTATGACAGGTTTTACAAAAAACTCCTTTATTAATCATCCCTTCGTCGAGCTTCTCAACATATACATCCAAATATTCTATAAATGTATAGGAAAACTGATATGTAAATTTTAAGCATTCCAATAAACTATTCATAACCTTAAAAAAGCTAGTAATTTCCAATTGAGACCCTTTCCATAAAATAAACAAATCATCCACGAAACACCTATAGAACAAAACATGTTCTTTAAATTCAGCCCGAGAAAATAACATATCTTCCTCTCATTGAGCTAGAAACATATTGGCGTAGCTATTGGCACACATAGTGCCCATAGCTGCGCCATGTTTCTGTAAATAAATACACTCTCCAAACATAAAAACATTATTATAGGTTCATAGGTTGGTACTGGGCTATCTGCCCGAAGACATATATTAGCCCAGCCACGTTGTGCAGTATTCACTGCCCCTTTAGTAGTTCCCTAGACCCTTGTACTAGCAGCTAGTACCCTTGGCCCCTATCTAGTAGTGCTGTTGGTGTGATCCCCGGTGTGAACTTTTTGTTACCCATCCACTCATCAAGGTTCCTCTTGAAGAGTGATAGTGAGGGGCTCTGTCTTATGTAGATCGGGACCCTGTTCCATAGTAAGGGACGTCTCTGCGAAGGGAATCTATCCCTCCAGCATGTTCTACTCATTGTTGTGTTGACATTTATATCCCTAGAGCGTGTAGCTGGAGTAGATTTGGTTTTGCTAAGATGGAGCATGTTCAACAATTCTGGGTTGGACATGGCTCTGTACGTTAGACAGAGATCACCTCTGAGAAAGCGGTATGCAACAGAGAACAGTCTTAGCTTTTTCAATTGTGTTGCATAGGGCAACTGTTTGAGGCCAGTAATCCTCTTGGTTAGGTACCTTTGTGGTCTCTCCAGCTGCTGGAGATGTCTAGCCAGGTACATTCCAATTGGTGCATTGTACTCATTAATGGGTCTGATGAGGGAAGAGTAGAGGGGCACCATTACATCCTTAGATCTTGATGCGAACCCTTTCGTGAACAGATGGGTCACATAGAAGGATTTTCTAACCACTTTGGCAACATGGTTATCAAAGGAAAGCTGACTATCTACTTGGGTCCCTAGATCCCTTATTTCTTCTTCAGATTTCAGGGGATTACCTCCTATGTTGTAGTTTGCGGGTACTCTGTTTTTTCCAAAGGGGATTACTACGCATTTTTTTTGCATTTAGCTTGAGACCATGGCTTTGACACCATGCATCAGTCTCATTTAAGCCCTTCTGGAGGATCTCCATGTCGGCCGGAGACTCTATTATAGCACCCAGTTTGCAGTTGTCCGCAAACTTAGTCAGCCACAGCCCTTCCGTGCTTGCCTGTAGTTCTGAGAAGTATATGCCAAACAGGAGGGGCCCCAGGACAGAGCCCTGCAGCACACCACTCATTACTGGTCTGGATTTGGACATAGATCCCGCTACTCTTACTTTATGGGATCTGTCTGAGCGCCAGTTTGCGATCCATCTTGTGACGTAAGGGTTTATGCCCAGGCTGGTGAGTTTATCAATAATACCTGAATGGGGAATGGTGTCAAATGCTGTAACAAGGTCAAGGTAAGCCGTGTGTACCTCCTTATTGAGTACTGTTTCCAAAAAGAAACAGATCAGGTCAACCTGTGAGGCCCAATATTCACTGTGCATATTTAAATACTTCTGTACAAATTGTATACCTAGCTCATTGGGTATCATAGTAAACAAAGACTGTACGTCTAAAGTGACAAAAGCTATACTATGAACATCTCCCATCTCTTTCAAACTTTCATACAGGTCCACTAGAAATTGTTTGGAGTCCATCAACACGATTGGATTCATATTAATCACCGGGCGTAAATGCTTCTCTATATACAGAGAAAGGGGTTCAGTGACCCACCCTCCTCCTGCAACTATGGGCCTCATTAGTGGAATGCTTGTGTATTTTAGGGAGGCCTTGAATAATAGGAATTAATGGAAACTCAACATTCATAAAATTAAACATCTCATCAGAGATAAGGGCAGCTATCTTAATATCTGTTATATCATTCCTCACAGTGTGTATAATCCTATGTACATCATTTATCAATATCTTATTATAAAATGTAACATCATTCAACAGGTGTACATAATTGCATGACCCCCCCACGTGGTTTATTTAGCGGAGTGTGAATCATGTGGGGTTTTTATGTAGGAAAAACCAATAGAGTACTACGTGATAGCATGAGAGAACATTTGTATAATATAAAAAAGAAGTCTCCTAATAATGCCCTGTCTAAAAACATGTCATAGAAGAGGGAGTGCAACACACTTTTAGATTTAGGGTTATAGAAGCAATAGGTTTGAGTGTAAGGGAGGGAGACATTAGAACATATACTGAGTATAGAGAAACATGTTGGATCATCATTTTGAAAGCAGATAGGGGTAAGGGCTTAAATGAGAGAGCATCAATTAGACCTGCTTTGAAAAGGAGGAGGTAACATAAATAAATAAAAATTGTGGTTTGTATGTTGTTTTAACATGTAAGTTATGTATTTATACATTTTGCATTATGCTATGTCGATGTTTTATATCATTATGTTTTTGTTTTGAAATATATTTTAAGTGCATATAGGCCTTCAAGTTATAGGTTTGTGCTGGGTCTGTAGCTTTAATATTAGTTAATTGAATGATTGATGTAGTTGTGCCTATATATATATATATATATATATATATATATATATATATATATATATATATGTGTGTTCTTTGTTCTTATCGATTACTTGGTCTGAAGAAGCTCCTAAGTGAAAGCGCTTACCATCGATGAATATACCTGAGTTTGTTATACAGAAACAGAATTGGACTTCATTTTTATGGATTGTTATATGCAGTTGCAGCTTTGACAAAAGATTTATTTGCCCTGTTAGCTCCGTGAACTGTTTATTTCATTTTACATTTATAACATAATTTACATTACACACTTTGCATGTTTTAGTGTATTTTCTGGTGCATTATTAGAACTACAATATATGGTGTAAGTCTTCTGTAAGTATTGGGTTTGGGCTCTAACAACATCCATAAACTTCTAACTCAATTCACTTAAACATAAGCATAGTGGATTAGCTCCAGATATATGGTTTTGCTGTTGGTTCGCATCAAAGTTTTTGGACACAAATAGGCATACAGAGAAGAAACAAAAACTCTTACTAGGTAATACTGTTGTCATACTGGTCGACTGGTTTTAACCATATATTTTTCTGTTTTTAACCATATATAATTTTCTGTTTCTATTTATGATAATGACTTTGCAATGTTCTGCTAATGTAAAGAACTCATTCATATTTAACTATGTTACAGGACTAGTAATGTAGTTTTTATTCCCACTTTGGCATTCTGTGTTGCAAAATGTTTTTTTCTGGGAATATCTCTTTAATTTAAAAAAAATGGTTTTAATTGTGTAATTGATATGGCAGTTTGAAAGTATTTAAACTGCAACTATATGTTATGTCATTTGTCTGATGAAGTTGGTGGAGTACACCGACGAAAGCGCTTTCTTTATCCACAATAAAAACAGTGTTGCTGTGGTTCTGCTGCTACTGTTTTTCTGTTTTTTAACTGTTTTGGTTTCACAATTCGAGGAGTTTGTTTTGGTCTGCTTTGATGGCAAGTGGTGGTCTGACACAGTCGCAGGCGCTGTTTTCAGGAGAGGATAATACCCGGGATACTTCTGATGCTGCCCAAGAGACGAACACCGTGGGAAACTTAACCTTACTAGTCCAGGAGCTCATGAGGAAGGTTGATTCCCTGAGCCAACAGAATTTGAGTGTAAATGCATCTGGCTCCTTCAGAATCAACAGTAAGGTACCTACTCAGTCAGATTTGCATGAGTCTTCCGGTCCAGCAGCTGACAATCTCAGCAGCCCAGTGGCAACATTGTTTAATTGGGGAAACAGCAATGGTGCTAATGGTACGGACGGCCGGCAGCAACTGGGTGCTATGCAGAGACTGTCACCAACTACTATACATCAAACTAGGAACGGACTTCTTCCAAACACTAATATTTTTTTAAGAGACATTGCCTTCTTTGGGAGCAACCTGATAGACACAATTGGAGCCAACAATGAATCTAACTCGGTAAGTGCACAACTTAATTTATTTGACAATAAGTTGTACAAATGCTGCAAGTTCCAATTGGAGGTGTCTTACCTGCAGGAATGCATAAACAAGAAAGTTGTCCCTAAAGGACTTCGCCAATGGCGATATCCAGTAGGACTTGTTAATAATTCCACTTTCCACAAGGAATTGATTGTATTATTTGATCAACAAGGTTTTGATTTTCTGGCTTTACTTATCCAGCATTATGGAGCACAGATTGTTGTCTTAAAATCTGAACTGGATCTGTTAGAACAAGCTATCATTAACAACAATGACTTTGATGGATAAAAGTATGACTACACTCATATCTTTTCTAGCATCGAGGCTAGTTTAAACAAAGTAATAGAAACAAAAAAGAAACAGCTTGCAAGGGACATTCATGATTATGGGAGAGGCACTGCCTACCCTCCACCCACTCCATTGTATAACACTAACACTAACGAGGATTGTTTTGGTTTAAGGGACTCCCTTGATAATGGGGCTGCAAGTTTTAGTCCAGAGCACGCCAACAATAGTGCCTCTACACCGGGGGTTCGCAGAAGTGAGCGAATTAGAAATAACCAGCAAGCTAATAATGGTGTACAACAGGGCAATGCTGAGGGAGCCTATAACAGTAATGGGCAGTCCAACTCCATGAACCAACAGGATTTTCACAACAACCAAGGGAACCAGCAGAGGCACAACCAAAGCAATTACAACAGGTCCCAAGGTGCACGCAGGTAGCGTCAAAACTGGAGAAGGAGGTAGACTATGATTTACCTGAAATTTTGACAAACAATGAGGGTGACTTCAAGATATACAGTTTTAGCACCCTAAATATTAATGAAGAGATTGTTAATGTTTTTGCAAAGGGGCTGACATTTGTGCCTGATAGAAGGGCCGATCTAGTCAAAACTATTCTGGAACTGAGAATGTTTGTGCGTAAGCTTAATTTAACTGCACTTTTTGGTAACAACCCAGCACCTACAAGCACACTGAGGGTATCTAGTTTATTCATCCCACCTATGCAAGCATCCTTAGCTATGTTTGAGAAAGTAAGTGAGATGGACATTAGAGCGTTACTTGCTAAGGAAGTTTCAAGATCTGCTCCAACAACTAACTGTTCCAAGAGCGAGTTGAAATATATTGACTTACTGAACTACTGTAACATTCGAGGTATGAAACTTGATAAGGGTGGGGGTTTGGTTTTCGTGGATCAGTTTGATTACATAGATAGAATGGAAGCTCATGTGACATCAGATGTATATGAAACAGGTTGAATGAGCTTAATACTGCACATAAGAGGGTGAATAATGTACTTAATGATCTATTCCTTGATGGTAACATTGATATAGATACCTTGCAGTATTTAATTATGCCAGCTCCCATTTTACCTAAACTATTCGGGTCTCCAAAATTGCATAAAAATATCTACAACCCCCCTTTTAGACCCATAGTGGATGGAAGAGGCTCAGTCACATATGCATGTGCCAAGTTTATTGATTGTAAACTCAAACCTTACATAAAGTCTGAATCACAAATATGCCATGATTCATGGAGTTTTCGTTATTGTATCAATAATTTAGCTTACCAAGATGGTTTTACCTTACTCACAGTGGACATAAAAGATCTTTATACAGTTATCCCACAGACACTAGGTAATGAATGGGTCAGAGAATTCCTATATCTTAAAGGCATGGCTAGTAGTGATATAAACACCATTGAAGCCTTGTTGGAGTTAGTACTGACTAACAACTTCTTGTGGTTCAACAGAACCATCTGTCTACATCAGACGGGGATTGTCATGGGGTCTCCTTGTGGCAGTAGTTTTGCCAATTGTGTAATGGCTTTTTGGGAGAGGCATTATTTATTTAATGATGCTCTTTACAAGGAGAATGTTGTTTGGTACACAAGGTACCAGGATGATATGTGTTTCATCTGGAAAGGGGAAGTTGAGCTTATCGAGTCCTTTATTTGTAACATCAAAACATTCACTACATTTTTGGATTTCACTTATCAGATAGAACATAAGGATATCAACTACTTGGACGTGCTTCTAAGTAAGGATAGTTTGAACCAAATATATAGAACAACTATGTACCGCAAGCCCACTTATTCTAATGCCTTTCTACATTTTACCAGCAGCCACCCACTACATCAGAAAAAGGCAATTGTGAAGGGGCAAGCGGTTAGGGCTACTAGAATGATCTCCTGCTATGGTTGATTTATAGATGAATGTACACTACTGAAGTCCATGTTTTTGAAAAGAGGTTACCCACTGGGGTTCCTCAATAACATCTTTGAGGAAGTTGATAGGAAAAGAGTGATAGGTCACTTCCACCCGATTGTTTGTAAAGGGTATGAGCAGGAGCACACTGAATGGGCAGTTAACGGTGCAGTGATTAGGGATCACACTAATGACAACACAACTAGCAGGTTCATTACATTTTCCCTAGATGCCACATACATTAGGGATATACTTAACAAAAACTGGTCCCTTATCAACGAGGATACCAGTCTTACCAAACTGGGACAATTACCTCTCATGACTTTTCAAAGGGGCCCTAACTTAAAAACCCTAATGGAAAGAAACAAGATAAATAAAAGAGGTACGGGAATGGCGAAATGTGGCAGAGGCCCACAATGCAGATTCATTAGAATCACAAATAAGATTAGACTAAGTGATAAAGAATATCATATAAGTGATAGGTTTAATTGTGAATCCCAAGGTGTGGTCTATGCAGCAACTTCTGTCTCCTGTGATGCATACTATATTGAGAAAACGGAGAGAAATATCAAACAAAGGGTATATGAACATACCTACTGTATTGGGAAGAACACCACCACCAATGCTTTGGCGAGACACATTATAGAACATCCCAACCATCAATTTCAGTTTGTGGTACTACAACAGGTAGAACACAATATTAGGGGTGGGCCTTGGGAAATCAGACTGGAGGAATGTGAACTGAGATGGCAGGTACTTACCTCGGCTCATGTGCCCCCAGGGCATATTGGTTACATTTCTATTAAATGCCTTCTCAAACTCAAGGCTCTGAATAGATAAGACTATTCTATATATGGCCTGTTTAATTTAATAACATTATTAATACAACTACATTTATAGCATAATTTACATTACACACTTTGTATGTTTTAGTATATTTTCTGGTGCATTATTAGAACCACAATATATGGTGTAAGTCTTCTTAAAGTATTGGGTTTGGGCTCTAACAACACCCATAAACTTCTAACTCAATTCATTTAAACATAAGCATAGTGGATTAACGCCAGATATATGGTTTTGCTGTTGGTTCGCATCAAAGTTTTTGGATGAAGAATTTTAGGACACAAATAGGCATACAGAGAAGGGACAAAAACTCTAACTAGGTAATACTGTTGTCATGCTGGTCGACTGGTTTTAACCATATATTTTTCTGTTTTTAACCATATATATTTTTTTGTTTCTATTTATGATAAAGACTTTGCAATGTTCTGCTAATGTAAAGAACTCATTCATATTTAACTATGTTACAGGACTAGTAATGTAGTTTTTATTCCCACTTTGGCATTCTGCATTGCAAAATGTTTTTTCTGGGAATATCTCTTTAATTTAAAAAAAAAATGGTTTTAATTGTGTAATTGATATGGCAGTTTGAAAGTATTTAAACTGCAACTATATGTTATGTCATTTGTCTGATGAAGTTGGTGGAGTACACCGACGGAAGCGCTTACTTTATCTACAATAAAAACAGTGTTGCTGTCGTTCCACTGCTACCGTTTTTCTGCTTTTTAACTGTTTTGGTTTCATAATTTAAGAAGTTTATAGCACAGGCAGGTGCTTTAGATAAATGTGAACATGGTGACATATGTTTCTCCCTATGGCTCCATTGTGCATAAGAGAGAGGAGTGCTTAAGAAGAAGAAAAAAAAATCTCTCTCTTTACAGAGTGGCAGTAGCCATAAGCACCTTCTGTACCAGAGGGCCGCACCATAGAGTATAACTAGCACTGAATTCCTGCATCCAGGAAGACACAGCCAAGGTGGAAAGAGTAATCCTGCAATCCCACTTTAAAGAGTAGCATTCTTGCTAAAGCTGCAGAAAGATGCACCCAAGTGCACTCAGTGAGGGATTGGATAAGTGCTTCTGGACCTGCATGCCCTAGGTAGCTGTGAGCACTTTGGCCTCAGGTGTCATTTGTTTTCCAATTGGTTCTTTAATTTTCTTGTTTACTATTTGTTACACAGAGCTGCACCCCAGTAGTGGTAGTTCTGTACCTGGTAGTGCATTAAAATATTTTCCTTCACTTACACACTGTTTGTGAAAGTGTACCTTCCTCTAAATCCTGTGAATTAGATGCCTGCTTCTGCTCTGTGTAAACAGTTTGGGCTCCCTCTTACCTGCACAGTCTGGCCACTAGCTGCACTGTTCTATACAGAGGTGCACGTAAAGCATCACCAGTCCAACAAACGTCTCCCTCTGATTAATCCCAGAAAACCTCTTCATATCCCTCACTGTCTCCTGGCACACAGTTGCCTTGGTCGTCACAGGGAGACAGCTTACCTGGCACACAGTTGCCTTGGTCATCACAGGGAGACAGCTTACTTATCCTTTTCTGTTGCTGGCCTTTTAGTACTCAGTCTCTAACGGCATTGTAAGAACTGCCACCTGCTCCTGGAAAACAAACTCTTGCTCAGCCCAAGGGATTCTGTTTGTGAGAGGTGTAGATACTTAATTAAACTGTAGGCATCCTTGCCAGTTGTATATAGTGAACATAACACTGTCATACCTCAGCCCACACCTTTGCAACATCCCCATGCTGTCACCACTGAATTTTCATATGTTGATGCTTCTAAAAATCTGTACAAAAGCCTCCTAAAACTCCTAGGTCTAGGCATCAGGTAAAACTTTCAAACCTACCTCCTGCACATGACCCCGAACAAATCATAATCAACAAACAGTACCCTCTGACATAACTAGAGCAAGGGGTTGCTCATCTGGCTAGCAGCAGTAAGGCCAAGAAAATACATTTGGCAACATCCTGATCATAGGTTATTGGTGACTCCATAGTTAGACATGCAGGTGCACCACTTACCAGGCAAGGTGCCAGGATGTACAGTATCTCTTGGACTCTCAAGTCCCTTCATTCTTGGCAACAAATATGAACTGGTCATTGTGCACGTGGGAATGAATGACTTGAGACACATCCCCTTGGATCATAAAAAGAGGGACAGGATGGACTTCTCTGAAAATGCATCAGAACTTGGTGTGAAATTGACCCTTTTTTAAAAAACAATTAAATTTTAACTTTTAAACAATGATATAGGTACACATATTAATAAAAAAGAAAACAATGTTTAAATTGTTCATTATTTTCATACATTACACATATTTAACAACTGTCAATCACTCCAACATGACATAAGCTGCTCAATTCTTGCCATCTCTTAAACCTCACTCCTTCTCCTGAAAATTACTCTGCATCTATTTTTGCACAAATTCAGTTTATTTTGTATGTAATTTGCACCTTCCATTGTCTAAAGACCCCACCTATGGTTCTTTTATCTACTTAACAATTTTTAGTAGTTAAATTGCAATTGGTTTAGATTTTGATTTCCGTTTTCTAGTAATTGTTTTTTGGTAGCTCATAGCATTAAACTTAGTAAGGTCTTAAGTATGCCTGACAATTCAGATCATATATCCCAGCTGAAAAGAATCATTTCCTTTGTTACAACCATTTGCCTCACTAACACTTCTGACAGAGTATTCTGCAGGGGATTTTTAAAATCTGACACCTCATTACATTCTTCAAAAAGTTGTTCCAAATTGCCTCTTTCCCTTTCCGATCACACCTCCTGCATTTGCTGTCTACTGGAGAAAAAAAATTCTGCTAAGTCTGCTTGGAGTATAAAAATATGCACACAAACACTTCCAAGCAAAAGTCATAAACCTTCTGGACTTCAAGGTGTTAGATTAGCTTTGAGAAGTATCCTGCCATCACCAACAATGATGCCATAATACAATCAAAATGAAATTGACTTTAATTATTACCTTAGCTATTGTTGTTATTTAAGGTAGGGTATAATATATATATATATATATATATATATATATATATATATATATATATATATATATATATATATATGGATCTACTTCTGATTTCTGAAATCCCACTTTGTCGTACTTCATAACAATGAGACAAAGTTGTCAAAGATGTAGTTTCACAAACACCCAGATCACTGTAAAAATAACTCTGGGAAATGACCCACTTGTCTAGCAGCACTTCAGCAACAAACCGAAGTAAATCAAACCCACCCAAGTGGGGGGTTTTGCCCCCCCCAACTAAATATACAACTACAAGAACACACTATAGTGGAGAAAAGGACAAAGTTCACCATAGTGGCCATGGATTTGGGTAAGTGAAGTAGATCCGTGTGTGTGTGTGTGTGTGTGTGTGTGTGTGTGTGTGTGTGTGTGTGTGTGTGTGTGTGTGTGTGTGTGTGTGTGTGTATGGGAGGAGGTAATTAACAGACCTAACTGCTTTACTAGAGATGGCCTGCCCCTTTGTCTTCATGACTTTTGTATATTGTCCAAAACTTTCTCTTACCCCATAGTGCCTTTTTAGGCAAGATCTGTCTCCAATTGCATACATACTAAAAAAAAATCCAGACTACATAAAGTTATTGCTGCTCAATCAAATCCTCCAAATATCAATACAATCTAAAAATTGCCACCCATGCAAAGGATAACTGCAAAGCCTTCCTCAGCTATATCAGAACTCTTTGAACCAATGCCCAGCATATTCAGGGTTATATAATAAATTATAAGTTCTGATATAATGGTGCAACGGGAGAAGTTCACATTTTTCGAGACATCTAAATTTATCCTGAAATTTAGGTAGGACCTGCTGGCACGATAAACACTTCTGCTACAGAATCCCTCTTTTATGGAATATAATTCCCTTGGATGTAAAACAAAGTAGCTTCCTGACCTTCTTTAAGCATAACCTGGACAAATAGATGGGCTGTCGTAAATGCACGGATCTGGTTTCTCAATACCTTGTTGGAAACGACCGAAGTTAGGTATTAAATACACTCCAGTTTCTAACTGTATGTAAAAAGGTACAGGTTTGTGTGAAGGTTCCTGCTCTCTAGTGCAACTAACTTCACTGGTTAATCTAAGGTTAAGCAGATGACCGAATTCTAGATGTGGGGAATACATCTAGCTAGCTTCATACCACAGAGATAAAAAACCTTATTGATGACAACTCAGATGATCTGAGATTATTTAATGACCCAGAAACTGGAGAAACCAGTAAGAGAGGGTTAGAATGAGTGCATAATACCAACTTGCCCATCCTGGGAGAAAGGAAGGCTGCTCACTCCTCAGTATTTTTCACACCTTTTAGAAAATGGTCTGTATGAATGCAGTAGATGAACTTGAGATGTACATTTAGCTTTTCGTAGCAGTGCCTGTGTGGCAGTAGTTGGTGCATGTGTGCTGAAGCATGCTTATGCATGAGGCAAGCATAGCAGGTGATGCTTTGGTGAGAAGGCACACATCAGTTATGGGGAGAGGCTGGGAAACTAGAAAAAAATGAGCCTGGGTGGATGATCGCCCTTTGACATTCAACTCTTGCTCCTTCAGCATAGATGAAGTTATGGCTACCAATAAAGTACCCCCCCCCCCAGAAGAAAAATACCTGCTGATTGATGTGGACTCTCATACTTGGCTGGAAGGGGGAAGATTGGGTCACTAGGGAGAACATTCAGGATCTCTGGTCATAGCAAGTTTTAGGAAAACAGAATATGAAAAAAATATAGGAAATTGAATACAGGCCCTCAATAAGTACATTTTTATTACAGCTTTCTAAGGGAAGAGTGGGTTGTCTACATGTTCCTTATTTTCAAACATTTCTAAGTCAAGTAGAAGACAGACAAGGATGATAATGAAAAGATATTTTACTAGCATAATGTTGTATTTTCCTAAACATGATAAACAAGCTGTAAGTTTACCCTCCTGCCACCTTCAGGAGTGCGTATTTGAAAAAGCTTACAAAAGAATTTGTTACATTCTGAAATTGTATAGTGGCAAAGTTGAAATGAAGACTAGGGAATGCTATGCATACACTCTTTTAAAGAATTGCTTGAAGCCACTAGAAGTGGAGGTATAAACCAACCCCCAAAAACGGGGATGTGAATCCTAAATAACTGCACTAAAATACAAGAGAGATGAGTACATCATACTGTGCCACACTTACTGTATAATTTTATATTGTAAACAATGAGTGTGTAGTTTACAAATATAGGCAACTGTTTTGTTGACTAAGTTTGAAAACACCAGTGAAGCTGCATGTACGTTACTAAACAAGGATGTAAATTACTGCATAGAATTATTAAAACATTTTTAAGATGATGTAAACCAACGTGTAGTTATGCCTATTATGGTTGTGTGATGTGTTGTATACAGGTGCAGAAGCAATAGTTTACAGCCTGTCATTTGTCATCCTCAGATGACATTTTGGGTAATGACATCTTTGCTGTTAATTACTAGCTAACATTGATGGTATGTAATCACAGCAAACCAATTTGTCTCAAGGGTGGGGGGGGGGGTTGTACGTGGTAGGACAACAGCTGTTTCACTGTAAGTCAGATAAATGTTTCAACTGACATCTCTGCATGCTTCTTAGTGAAATTATTGCTAACTGCTAATATGTTTGCTTTTAAAGTAAATGTATTTGAAGATTATGACATTTGTTTTGTTGCTAAAGTCAAGGCTCTGCTGCTAACACTCAGTGCTGAATTAATGAGAATTATTGCTGTAAAAAGGGGAGGGGGTGTTCACTAGCTATACTCTTTCAAACTGAGTGCAGACCTCTTGAATTACATGAAAAGAAATAGTTTGGTGGTTTCTGAAGCTCAGAGCGTGTCCTTCAACATGAGTGAATTATAAAATGAAGCTTAGAAGGATGTGTATTGTAATGCACGATTCCCTTTCAATGTTAGTAAGAAGTTGAAAGTTAATTAAAAAATAGAATGTAACTGCCTGCTTCCCCCTCATATATAATTGAAGTGCTCTCAGATACTGTTGGTAAATGCTTATGTAAGACTTGAAAACGTCTGCTTTTTTCTGTCAGTGTGTACATGTTTTTAATAATCCCTTGTTAATGCTTTATTATCTATCAACATTCCTTGTTTTCCAATTAGAATCTCCTGTATTAGTCAGAGGAGTGCATTTTTAGCCTTTATCATTGGCTTGTGGCGTTGGAAGAAATAATAGCAGAAATGGGGCCTTATATTCCCTTGACAAGTAACTATTAGCTGAGCTGTGATTACATGATGCAGAAGTTTCTTCTTCAGCTGGGAAGGTCTGTCTAGTAGTTTCAGACACAGTTTTACCCATCTGCTCTTTCTTATCCCGCTGATTTACTACATTAGTATAGTTTTCATTTGTCAAACACAGATTAGGATGTCTGATGTAACAGCACTACTGAATGTGACCCAAGTTAATACTATACTACCAATTATTACCAGTAGATAAGTTATGGATTTGAATGTAGTTGTGTGTCACAATGCTCAAATAGATGAAGCAAACTTTTTTTTAGTTCTAGTATACTTGTTCAGAAAAGTACAGTTGTGTAAGTTGAACAGTAGATGTTCGAATGACCACTGCTGCCTTAGCTATATGGGTTATGTCCTACCAAGCATATAAAAGTCAGGCAGCTTCCAAAGCTTCAAGGCACTTTACAAAGACCCAAATTGTCAGGCAGCTCAATCTGAGCTGATTGAAAGACAAGTCTGGGCACAAAGCCTTCACAGCTTTCCTGGCAGCTGCTGCGGTAGCCTTAGCTATATGGGTAGATTACTATAGCTAAGTATATTTGGGATGTGGAAGGAGAAGTGTTCAGGAGCTCCTGGAGAATCATCCTACCAAAACAGGATCTAGAACTAGAGAAAGAATCCATCTTATACTGCTTTCTGAAAGTATAGACAGAGGACAGAGTAGCAGGTTCTAGAATCCAACACTTTCCAGAAAGCCATAGAAGAAGTCAAGGTCTATGTAGAATGGGCCTAGACCCTGCCTCGAATAGATTTGTCATGGTGAGTACAACAAAAAAGGTAATAGCCTTAGACAACCATTTGAAAATAGTCTGTTTTGACACCATTTGTCCCTTCTTCTTACCTTCACAAGAAATTAACACTTGATCTGATGATCTGAAAGTTTTAGTTTTGTCAGGACAGTACATGAATTGTATGTGGACATCCAAGGCATGGAGTATCTTTTCTCCTTCATTTTTGGGTTCAGGAAACAAAACAGAGAGATGAATAGTCTTGACTTAAACTCAGATACCATTTTAGGCATAAAAGAAGGATTAGTTCTCATAGAAACCCTGCCTCTATGGAAAATGAGGTAGGGTTGACTGACCATAAGAGCTTGCAACTCAGATACCCTTCTTGCAGAGGTCAGAGCAACCAATAAAATTATTTTCAATATTAAGACCATCAAGTCAGCCAAATCATCTGATTCTGATGGAGCAAGTGTTAGCTTCCCTAACAGAAAATTAGAATCCTAAGGAGGGGCCAGTTTACTTGGAGGCCTCTTAAGCAAAACCCATTTCAAAAACATTTTGACATTTGATTGCCTTAAAAGAGAAGGATCCATGGCAGACATGTTGAAATGAGTGATAAATGAACCTTGATAGCAAAATAAGAAAGGCCATAGGATAATAACTCACGCAAATATTGTAAAACCAGAGAACAACTAGCCTTGAATGAGTGCTGGTTATTTCGTTTGTCTCAACTAGAAAACCTTTTCCATTTGCTAATACATGATTTTCTAGTAGCAGGCTTTCTTGCCTCCATTAGTACCTGCTACATGTCCTCAGAAAACAGCTGCCTGAAAGGAATTAAGACTTTATCATTCAGGCAGTCAATTGAAGATGATTAGTACTGGGGTGTATCAAGTACCCCTGTTCTTGTGTGAGTAGATCCATTCTGTGAGGAAGCTTGTGTAATTGCCCCTGGCCATTTCCAAAAGAGGGAAGAGCCATGGTTGCCTGGGCCAGAAGGGAGTCACAACAATGATCCTGGGGGATTCCTCCTGAATTTTCAGAAATACCCTGGATTTTAGTGGAAAGGGATACAGGAACATTGCTGTCCAAAGAAAAGGTATCTGTCTTGCAGGCCTTCTTGCATGGAATCCTGGAACAGAATTTTGCCAGTTGATTGTTCAGAGAGGAGGCAAAGAGGTCTACTTGAGGAACTCCCCACAGATGGATCAAATTTTGGTAGACCCCTGGATCTAGTTTCCAGTCATGAGGGTTTGCTCTGGTCCTGCTCAGCTGGTCTTTCATACAGTTTTTGCTTTAATAGAATGTATGATGCCTGTAGAGACACATTGTGCTGTGAAGCTGCATCCCAAGCTAACATGGCTAGTCTGAAAAGAGGGTATGGCCTGGTTCCCCCTTGCTTGTTGATGTACTACATCACTGTGGTATTATCTGTAACCACTTGAAGAGGTCCCAGGGACCAAATATGGTTCAGAGCATACCTCTCTACCATACCAAATTCCTCAGTGTTACTGGTTTTGAGGGAAAAATAATAGAATGCCACGAATTCTTGAGCGACTCCCTTCAAGTCCTGATTTAAAATTTTTTTTTTTTTTTTTTACAATTTTAAATTTATGGCTGCCATGTGCTACCAGCAGCAGCAGTGAGTGGAGCTGTACACAATACAAGTTAAGTTCTGCCCGCCCCCCACCATGTCTGCAGGATGAGAAAATTTACCTCAACCTCCAGATATGTAAAAAGGAATATAAAAAAATACGTATGCATACCAGTCAATTCCTAATAGAAACTGCAGTGCAGCAAAGGAATCAGAAATGATTCTGCAATCTGCTGCAGCTTGCAAAATTATTTTATTTTTAAAAATAGTTAGGGGTGAGGCACATTTCAGAGGTATGAGTATTAAGTGACAATGAGGGCAGAGATCTCAACCTTTCATCTCCATAATGTGGAACAGTTTGCTAAAAACAAAGAAAAAAAGAAACAAACAGAATGGTTAAAATGCATTACTTTATACTTAAGTTATTTTGATGACTTAATACAGTCCTGTACTCTGAGACAATGTACTCTCCATTATCCCCATACAATGTTTACCATGGAGGTCAGTTAAAAAATTCTAACAATAACTGTTTCAGTGTAACATACTTTTTCGATTGGGTTTGGGGAACTGCAAGGACTATTAAGTTTTCAAGACCCAAAGGAGGATGGCTCCTCCTGAAAATGAGATACAGATACACTTGTGTGGTATGATTATAAAGATATCAAAGCACCATTTAGTCACCAGGACATTTAGTACGAAATTACGTCATCATGCAAGATTCAGAATGCGCCAGTTTTACATTTTGAGTTTCCTACAGCTGTTGTCATTGCTGCTTATGTTATAGTGGTGGGACTTGGATAATTTTTGATTGTCTTTTTATATAGACTATTTTGTTGTGCGGGATGTTAGAGAGATAGAGAGTCCCAAGGAAATTTTTGGCTGCTTTCTGTTTCGGAGTGCTGCTGATGGTTTGTGTGTTTTACTGCTGTTTAATTCTGTCCTTTAATTCTCATCATGTCTGATCACTCACTACCAAGTTATCCAGATTATTCTCCCAGCTTTAAAAAAAATGACCGAGATCCTGTAGCTATGGAAAAGAACTTGGAGTATGGGATTTGGTTCTTCACCTAATGTGGAAAATCAGCAGGAAAACGATAATGGGAGAGTTGTACCAAGAGTGGGATAAGAGAATTCGGGGGTCAGACCCTTTTCTCCTGGATATGTTGTAGTAGGGGAGAAAGAAGAAACCCTTTCACCAGCCTTGACAACAAAAGGAACAGTCCCAGAAAGTGAGGCACTTCTGACAGCAGCAGTCATGCCGAGTCCAGATCACTTTGTTTAAAAGTGATTGAGCGTGATCTGGAAAATCGAGGAAAGAACCAGAGTTTTCACAGGACAGGCAAAAAGGTCAGTGCGTGCAGTGATGGAGATTTCACACAGGGGTAGGAGAGAAACATAAGTGGCTCTTTTGTGTGAATAATGTGTGAATGTGATTTGTGATGTGATGTGAGCTAAAATCCAAATAGTGGATCTGGTTTGGAAAAAAGTGCACTATATTAATAGAATTAAAGATAAAAAATATTATTTACTGATGTTATACCTACAGCCAGACTGTTTGGTACTCTGGGGCATGAAGTACAGCAAAATTCTAGAGACGTGAAGCTCAGTAGATATATGTGAGGTAACTATGAAATTAACTAAGGGCCATCCTTTGAGAAATAACTATTTCCCTAGCAATTGCAATAGATGTGTAAATGGCTCAGGTCAGTAGAATGTGGGTTTGCTCCCTCTCATTTAATTAGGGTATCATCATCTGAAGTTAACAGAAGAATCAAGCAAAATGAAACCAGGTTTGTAAACATACGTAAAAAAAAAGTTTTATGAAATATTACTGTGTAAGATGTCTTAACTGTAATAGATATTGCTACAAGTAGTGTTTTTATGTGCCTTTTTGCATGGGCTTGGACATTTTGGAGGAGATGTATTTGATGTACACATTTTCTTGAAGGGTAAGGGTTCAGTGTGGCAAGGAAGAGGTCTACAGTGTTGCTGACAAATGGTATAGCTGATTTGAGAAACTATTTTGCCCCAGTTGCTTTCCATTGTTGCCTTTGTGCACGTAATCCTGTAGGTGTGTGTAAGTATATGTAGTTTACATAAAAGTACATTCGTATAGATAATAATGCTCTCTCTGTTATACAGTACTAACCATTTAAATAACTCTGTAGGTGTCTGTCTATCTGCAGCTAAACTTAGCCTTGTGCTTCATTATTGCACTTTTTGTCATACTTGTGGCTCGTAATTTGCTATAACTGTTTCGCTATATATATTTGCAATAACTAAGTGCAATATTAAGGTGGCTCACCTGGGTTCCTATTGGAACATCGAATATTGAATCGTTTCAAATCACTAAAGGTCGACCTTTAATGATCGAACAATTAAATATTCAAATGTTCGTAAAAAATTATTAAAAAAAAAAAGAAAAAGTAAAGGGTGTAGGCAGGGAGTCAAGCCCCCCCCCCTGCACCCCCACATGGGGAGCTGTGCCCCCCACACCCCCCACTACTTAAATATACTAACTCCGAGATCGCACTACAGTGTTAGAAAGGGAAACCTTCCCTTTCCTGCACTTAACTCCATTAAAGTGTGATCTCAGAGTTGGTATATTTATGTAAGGGGGATGTGGGGGGTGCAGGGTGGCTTGCCCCTCTGCTCACAGCAGTAACTTTTGTTTGTTTTGCCTTTACATTTTTGAAGTTTTAGTACTTCGATCATATGGTTTCGAACATATGGTATTCGGAGTACTGAAACTTCGATAATGTAATATGTAACTGGCTCACCTACACACTGAAGGGCTGTAAAGTGCAATATACAAACTGTGCAATAATTCAGTCTAATCATAGATATGCTGCTATTGTTTCAATATTACTTTGACAATATTACCTTCATATTATTTCTTGTCTTCCTTGTCTCCTGTTCTGGGATGGGTGTGGATCACTGCTGTCCTACTTTACTTACATATTGCTACTTATTAAATTTCTACAGTGATATTTTGTTAATTTTTCTCTATCTATTTTCCTGCATTGAGAATGAAGCACTGTTATTTCGTTCAGCTACACTGCTGTGTAGTTCTGAATGACAATAAGGTTTTCTTTGACTTTGACTTTTTTGACTTTGATGTACTTGTGTTTGTAGGGAATACCTAACAAGCAATAATGAACAAGGAACATCTTGATTTATTAATGATAGGACCAGTCTGCTAAAAGAAGGGATGACTGTTGTTGCTGTACTGCATCAGTTGGTCACCTGCACTAACAAGCAGATGGGCACAGCTGCAATATTTATTTCATACCATCTATTTAATTTAAACTAAGGAAACAAATATTTTACCTAGTGAAGACAGCTGGGATAGAACCTCAAGTGTTTTGCATAGTAAAATAAACATTCTATGAACTAATATGATGCTGCAGAGACTTCATGTGATAATGCTATTATTTGTATTAAAAGATTAAGACCACTATGCATATACACACTATATGTATGTGCCGTTTAATATTATTGTAGAAGCAGTTAATTTTATTTTTATAAAAGAAAAGTGTATTTTAGTTTTACACCAATTTAAAGTTTGATACAAGTTCAAATGTTATTATAAATAAAATGCTATTGCTCTGGTTATATTTTGTGTTTAATATTTTGTCATTTCTTCAATTTGCATTTGAATGTCGATATCCCACAATTCCATTGGAGTGTGTAAAGTTACATAATTATGCATGCAAATTTTATGTTAATCAGCATATAGAATTTTAGCCAGTTGTACTTACTTTTCATGTGCCTTTGTCCAGATTTTTGATGTTTCCAGGATGAGAGGTATGGTTCAGAGATCTGAGTGTCTTGATCAGGGTAAGCATCTCCTTGATATTTATGTGCTTGCACCTGTCCATGGTATTCAAAACCTACTGTACTTTTATGTCTCCTGAAAATGTTTCCCTAAGCAACATCTGAAACGTCGGTGGTGACTGACTGCTTTGGAGCAAGGAGGGAGAAGAGGAGTCTTTGATTTAAGAATATCTGTTGTCTCCACCAAGTAATTTTTCCTCTGACAAAGGGATCTGCAAAGATAAATGGTGTTGATGCTGGAACCAAAGAGATTTCAGATACTACTGTATCTTTCTCATGTGGAGTCCTGACAGAGGTATAATGAGAATCATAGATGCCATGAGGCCTGAGGTATTCCTTTACAGTGACTGGAGTTTGAGTGGAAAACCTTAGAAATAGACCTTAATAAAGATCTATTTTTTTTCCTGTGGAAGAAAAACTCTTTGAACTGAGGTGTCTAGTTGGCATCCCAGGAACACAAACCTATGTGAGGTAGTCAAGAAAGAATTTTAAATGTTCTTTTGGAATCCCAGCTTGTGCAAGAGATCTCTCTCCCAAGAGAGAGATCCCTGACATTTTGAAAAAGACTTTGCAAAGATAAGCAAGTCATCTAAATACAGAAAAATTTGGATACCCTGTAGGCTGCAAAGAGCTATAACTGAAGCTAGAAACTTTGTGAACACTCTTGGTACAGTGAATAGTCCAAATGGTAAGGCAGAAAACTGACAATGTGATCCAGACACACAAAACCTTATGAAACAGCTGATGTCTGGATGATAAGCATCTTTTAAGTCTATTGTTACCAGGAAACTTGAAAGAGGAGGTAAAAGGTTGTGAAGTGACATTTTGAATTTGGGCACAATCACAAACAGGTTTAGGAAAGAACGATTCAGAACTGGTCTCCAGTCATTTTCTTTCTTTGGGACTAGAAACATTCTTGAATAAAACCCGTTCTCCACTTAAGAAGGAACTGGTTCTATCATTCCTTGGGACAGTATGTGATGAAGAACAGGTGGAAATAGAACAGTCTGATCTTCTGCAGGAAAGAGGAATGACCCCTTGGGAAGGAGGAATTTCTTCCCACTGCCGTCTGTAACCTTGATGAATGATTTTCAGAACCCATTTATCTGAAATAATTTGTTCCCTAAGAGATTTTCTTGAAGAGAAAGAGTGCCATAGTGGGAGGCTGTATCAAGGTCTCTTAATCATTAAGACTTGTTGGAGTGTCCTTGCTTTTGGGAGGTTTGCCACTTCTTCTTAAACATCTGTTTACCTCAATACTGTTCAAACTGTTTTTGCCAAAATTGGATGAGGAGAAAGAAAATCCCTTGGACAATTTAGAAAAGGAAGGCTGAAAAATCTCCCTGGATCAGCTTGCCCCTTTCATCACACTTTTTGATCACCTCTGTGGGGTGGGGGGGGGGGGGCGGGGGCAAACAATAAACCTCTATCCAAGGTAAAATTTAAAATCGCTTTTTTTATCATCACCTGGAAGGTTCTGAGAATGAAGCCAAGCAAACCTCCTTATAACTGTACCAGTCACCAAACACTGAAGAACAACAGATTCATGCTCTCACACTCTGCAAACAATGGCTAGTGACCTGTGCAAGAGGAGGAACTTAAGTTATTTAAAGCATTTTTTCTTCACAAGAAGAAACTGTAGATAAAACATTCCTCATACGTTCACAATATGTCAGAATAAACGTTAACATAGGAGCCTGACAATTTAAAGTTCTGAAATTCAAAGTTGCAGAATTATATACTTTTTCCCCATACCTATCAATAATTCTCCCATGCTTATTAGAAAAAGTAGAATTGAAATTAACTACGTTCTTAGCAGCAGAGGAATCAGTTAAGGCTGTAGCTGCTTGGTCAGGTTTGAGAATAGGGTATAAACATTTAAAAGACTGAGGAGCTTTATACATCCTACCTGCCTTTTTAGGGACAGCTGCTTAACTATCTGGAAAATTCTAGGCAGTAAGACACACATCCTCTAAAGCAGACAGGACAAGAAGAATGGGTGTAGGTTCTGAAAAACCCTTCTGTAGCAACTCATATTATTTTTTGAGGGACTAAGAAACCTCAGTGTTCTCCCATTGAAAACACTGGGACATTCTAATAATAGTGTCAGAGAAATTAAAACTAAGGGGACCTTCATTGTGTCACTACTAGACAGAGGCACAGTATTCTAGATTTATTCTGTACATTTTTGTACCATTTCATGGGGTGGCAAAAGCCACATCACTATGGCTAGGCTTACAAATGCCCCAGGGCAGATAGCCTAGTACTATACTATGAAACTATGAAACATAGGGAGAATCAGAAAAGTGAACTCTCCTCTGAGTCTGAATCTGAAATCTGAGGACAAAATCTTGAGTCTGCCCCTGCATGTTCCTGTTCAGATTCAGAATCTTGAACCTTTTCACGAAAAGAGGCATTCCTCTTTCTTTTAGCTGAAACTACTCTACAAGAAGGATTAATACCTTGAATCCAATCTTGAACCATTCCCAGTAAACTACTAGCCAAAGAAATTTGAGGATGACTATATGCATACTTTGTTTTCTGTTCCTTTTTGACAAGAAAAATGGGGTCAACCGTGTTACTAAGGGCAGCCGCTACTTCCCCAGGTGTGGACACAGCATTCTGACACAACAGGAGAAACCTTCTCTGTTCCTTCTCCCAGGACTAACAAAAATGGTTCTCCCTTGCCAACTGAGAGGACTCCAACAGCCGCAGAGGTCATGGCTAACCCGTGGTAAATAGTGGCTGTAGGCGCTGCCCCAGAGGGATCCAGGGTAAAAGATGAGTGGTCTGAAGTTCAAAAAATGGCCACAGCAGGGTCACCCACCTGCGGCTGAGGCAAATTACTAGCCTAGTGTAGTGGCAAAAGCTTTTTGTTTAAGTTTTTCTTTTTGTAGCTGGAAGAAGGACCAACCATGGGAGTGACAATCTGTTCCGTATTCAAGCTGAAAATGCTGCCTCTATCCTGGGGAAAAATAAACTATACCACTAAAACTACCAGTCCACAAATTTACTTTTTTGACAGAAAAAAAACACAAGAAAAAGCAGTTTCAAGCACTACAGCAGCCCCACATTTTTAGGTGAGCAAAATTTCTCCACGGAAAATATTTTATCAGTTAGATTACACTACTTTTAAACTGACAGAAACAATGAGTGCTCCATTTAGAAGTATGTTAAGTCTCAAGACATTTCATTAAATCACAACTCCTAGCTTTAAAATAACTTTCCTGAAGAGGAAAGTAATAAAACATTGGTAAAAAATAAGAAAATATAAGCTTTTCCCCCAAAGGGAATGTATCTGGCCAGCTAAGGAAAGCATAAGCTATCCACAAAAGCCTCAGAGGAGCATATTCTTTAGCGGCAGCAAAGCTCTGAAGGGCTTTGCTCCCAGACATGTCTTTTAGTCAGCTCAGCTCAGGCTGCTTGAGAGTTTGGGTGTGTGGAAGATGCCCTGAAGCTTTGGAAGCTGGTCAGCTGTTATATCCTTAGCAGGTTATTGCCCATATAGCTAAGGCTACTGCAGCAGACATCAGTACGAAGAGTATCATGGTCGCACTTTGCCAGTGCATTAACTAGGCAGTCTGCAACATTCTGAGCCGACCTCTTCCCTTGTTCCTTTCTGCTCTTAGTTCTACTGCATGTTCCATGATGTTATTTTTAAGACAAAGACAGCAAACCTGTAAAGCTCACATGAACATACACCATGTTATCCTTAAAGTGGCAGACACATTTCAAAAACTTGTAATTCTAAATTTGAAAACTAGAATTTTACCTCAGGCATAATGCCAAATGCACAGTTTTCATGTGTGCTTTTTTTGGCTTGCTAGTACTGTGATTTATCCACAGTTTTCCCTCCTCTGACCTGGCTTCCTGTTCTTCCACATATTGCCTTTTTTCTGTCTACTTTTTCTTCTCTATTGCGATACTCTAATATGGGGGGGGGGGGGGTGGCATTGCTGGCAAGCAGGGAAATTTGAAGCCATTTTATATGCAGGTGACAGATAACTTCTGATACTTCTTTTTTTAAATCCTGTCAAGCCTATAGTATGCAAGTGTGTCAGAGCACTTCAGGTACATGTACTTTCTCCGATATGCTGTTATGCAGATCTGCTGGCCTCCTCCCTGACAAACCCAAGCTGTTTCTGTGAGGAAAAGAGCTACCACTGGCAACTCAATTGTGGACTGGGACATTAATGAATCTGGGTCAACATTACAAAAAGATGACATTGGGCTCAGATTACAGTTTGACACTGTTACCAAGTTATGTATGATTCCTGTCATACTGCTAGTGTTTCAGTATGAAATCTAGACTATTTTTAAAAAAAAAAAAAATCATAGACCTAGTAGTGGTGTCTTATCAAACCTAATTTAAAAATGCTTCTAAGCATACCTAGTGATCCAAGAAAACCTTAAAAAGGTCATAATTGGCTGGTGACTTGGTAGGCATGTTTAAAGAAACTGACCGACTACCGCTAAATCATATCTGGTGATCCTAGGAAAAAACTTAAAGATTATAATTGTAAGGTTGCTAGTTTCATTATAATGCAGTGAGGTGGACCACCTTGTAACAAGTCTGTAAATGTATTTGGATCACCTTGCACAGAAATAAAAATTAAAATCTAAAAGGCTTACAGAGTTGTGTTTTGAGGAAGCCTGCCAATTTTGGGACAGAAAAGTAATCTCTACCATTTTATATTAGTAGGCAGGCTGACATTCACTGTTGAGAACTAAACAGCAAAACATTTAATACATTTGCTGATAGTGAACACAGACTTGCCCAATTAGAGTCTAATGCTCCATCAAAGAATAAGACCTCTGAGTAGGGACTATTTTGGAAAGTGCAAGTACTCCACACAGCATTTCATACCTGTCCAAGTTATTTTGGCCACTGCTGTAAATACATATGTTCTCAGACACAGAAGATGTACCCCACTACAGTGGCTACAGAAGCAGGCATGAATATTCAAAAAGTTGTGAACAAGTTAAAAGCTACCAAAAATTTAAAATTTTTGGATAAATTATTTATCGTACCTGTGGTGGTGGTGCTGCGGTAGCGTTGTCGCCTCACAGTAAGACGCTGTCCGGTTCGATTCTCAGCTAGAACATCTTCTGCATGGAGACATGCATGAATGGGCATACCTTCGTTGAAGGTTGTGCGTCAGAGCTGGTAACTCGGCATGTAAAAATCAACTACCAATCATTAGCGAACCCTAACTGGGAAAAGCCGAAAGACACAACATTTATTCAGGCTTGTATATTATTTTAAGTGAAAAATTTTAAAAAATTGATGATGGAATGGAGAATTTATATTTAAATGTATGTAAAAGTATAGCACATATCTTTCTGTCACAAAGTCATCACCATCATTTTCTAAAGCGCTTGCCTTGGTGAGGGTTAAAGTGGTGTCAACCTGAAGAGGATGGAAAGTCCCCAGGCCTTTCCCAGCAAGCTGAGAGAGAGAGAATCTTTCCAATGTGCAGAACGTTTGCCTCTTGTCCTTATTGTATTCAGCTTTGTCAGGTATATCCCTTGTGGGAGGCAATCAGGGAGAAGCTTCTCAAGGCACCCAGACCACCTGATCTGACTGGATTATTTTAGACAAAGAGTCATAGAGGCTGTTGTCGTAGCATGCTGCATGTTCTGTTAAGTATCTGTCTTTGAGAGTGGTTCAGTTAACTCTGTAAAGGAACCACATTTCTGCCTGTTGTATCGGTGATCTCATCATTTTTGTCATTATCCAAAGCTCACCATCATAGGTGATGATGGGGACATAGACTGACTCATCTCTTGCTTCTCTTCCACAATCCAGTACAAAGCCCATTGTATTATTGTCACTGCACCCACCTTCTGGACAGTCTACTTATACCCTGTATCCTTACTGGGAAGGAAGACCCCAGGATACTTTAAATCACCTCCATGTGATGTAGCTGTTGATCTTCGCCTGCAGAGAGCACTCCACTCTTGATAGAGAGATAATAATGATCTGAGTTGCTGATTTTGAAATCATCTGCTTCATACTTGGCAGCGGATCACTCCATTGCATACTGGAGATCACAAACAGTTGAGGTTGAGAGGACATCATCATCGTCTACAAATAACAAGGATGCATTCTTTATGTCTCCAAACAAATCTGGATATTCTGCCATCTTTGACTGCAGCTTCATATCATATCCAAGAAAATTACAAACAGGAAGGAAGGCAAGACACACCTTTACTGGATTCCTACTCTTGCATGAATGTATTCAACTGTACACTGAGAATGAGAACACATGTACACGTTTACTGGAGCCCTACACTCGCTTGAATGAATTTGACTTTACACTGAGAATGAGGATGCAGCACTTCCTCCTCATTTGTAGAGACCAAATGGTATACAATAACTACCTGTGACTCTATACTGTTGTACAGTCTCCCACAAAACATTCTGGGGTACGCAATCATATGTGTTCTGTAAGTTCAGAAACTTCATGTAGAGTGCATACTGCACTGGCACTTTCCATGACCCCATCATTATCTGTGCTTACACAAAGAGTTAATCCACTGTTCCTTGGCCAAACAGAAACTGCATTGCCCCTCCTAAATCAGAGGCTTGACTGTTGGATAAACTCTTATTTCCAATGTTTAGGTATACTCTTTCCCAGAGATGCTGAGAATTGTGAGTGCTGTTTAACTTGAATACACACTACTGTCCCCTTTTTATGAAAATTGGGAAAACTACCCGAGTGTGCCAATGTAAAGGTAATGCCCCAGCTTTCTACACAATGCTGAAAAGGTGCATTTACCACAAAAATCCAGCAGTGTCAAGTGCCTTTTAGCTTGATCTGCCTACTTCCATAACCTTTCTCCAGCTGAACACTGCTTAATTTCCTCAGAAACAGCACATTACCTTTTCAGAGGAAGGCATGTCCACTGGATTCAGGAGTTCCTCACAGTGTTCCATCAGGAGCTCATCTGTTCACAGTTAAAGACAGTGTTTTTCTACCTTTGCTAATAAAAGCCAGGTTAATACACAGCAGGTCCTTATGAATTGTTGGATGGTTTGCTAGAACCTCTTTGAGGCCATACAAGTAATGTTCGGTGGCCTCACCTAAATCCCTCTATAAATGGGTCTTTGTTTAGGTGAGCACCACAGCTGCTGCCCTCCTGGCTTGTTTGGAACTATCAGTCATGAGCAGAGAACCTTGCCAGCACTGCATTAAAAGCCTATTTCTTTAACATGACAACTTTACTCGCAGATAATATATATCAGCAAGATACGAGAGTTACCACCATGAAAAGCACTGACCACTTTTGGTCACAGGTCCTTGCCACCAACTCAGCTTTTCAAATGTTGAACGTGGTCTATTTAGACACCACACATTATCAACATTAGCACAGATATATGCAAGAAGCTATTCTGGAAGTTGGTGCTGAACTCATCCCACACAGAAGTGCTAGACAGGGCATTTCCAGGGCACCCACAATATATGTTTGGACATCCTGGGATTGTCCACACCACTGTCCACTCACTTATGCAAACCACTGGGCTTAAGTGACTACCAACTTATGATCAGTATGATAGAAAAGAAAAAGATGAAAATATTGGTCCTGGAGATAGTGAATAGTTTATTTATCACATTTCTTAAATGCATCCCATTCAAATGCTTAGTGTGCTCCCTTTATGCAGTCAGAAATAATATTTAAAAAACCTACATCATTTTTAGAACAGTCTTTATCAGTATTTGACTAAAACATTTCATTACTGGAAACTTTTTCATTCTGAGTACACAAAACAGGCCTGGGCCTACCCAGGAAACAAAGGGTACAATGCAAGATGCAGTCATGTTCAGCACAGTGAAGTATAGATCTGACTTCTGAATCTCCTTCCACATTACAGAATTATCTGGTTTACCTATATCAGGCAGGCCTAGTTTACTCCTTCTTTAAGCCTCTAACACTGGGTCTTGCATTATCTTGGCACCTCTGTAAAAGGAATTAAATGAGGATGCAGTGATAAACATATTTTGTATTTTAAAAATTGGTATGAACCAATTTTAAAATAAAAAACTTTTTTCTGGTGTCTGGAACACCATCAGAGCAATTAATTGGCTAGCTCAGTAAGTGCACTAGCCATATAATAAGCCTGAAACTTCCTATTAATATGCAACTTAAAAGTAAGAAGCCATGCTATTTATTAGTTTGACTTTTTACATGTACTCTGCTAATGTCTCATGCTCTATTACTCTGTAGTCTAACCATCTAAGATCATTTAATCACTCGAGTTGTGCTTTCCAACAATATCTAGTCATGCGAACTAGACACTGCAAGGAGCAGCACATGTTGTGATCTTCAGAGACAGTTTTCTTTTCAGGTAATTTTTTTTCTTTTTTTTATTCATTGGTAGAAAAAACAGATATTTCTGTGGTCATTGGTAATATTATTTATGCATTGCTCACAGTTTTGCCCTGTTTATTGTAAGTATGTATTTATGCTTTGGATTTTTGGGGTGATCAGTTGTAATACTTCTTTGCTGAGTTGTCATTATGTTAGAAGCAAAGATCCAATATATTTTGCCACATCATTGATAACATGCCATAGGTTGGAACAACTAAAGTGATGTGGTCAAATTCAACATACTCCTGGACTAAACCCTTAAGGGTAGAATATCAATTGTATATGCTTTTAGTTGCTCAACGTGCTTTGGGTGTCCTGTAAAAAATATCATGATATCTGTAAGGGGAAGGAACCTGAAATATGGCCTTTATTATATATAGGTAGAAGTTTAGTGCCACAGTTTACTATTTTTCATTTCAATCATGGGTGTTATATTGAACTTCTGTTTACTATGCCAACTACAATAATGGCTTAAAATACATCTTGAGTTGTCATTGCATCATAACTAAAAATCCTGATTACTTCTGAATATAGAAGTGGTTTGTCACTGGACTTATGACCCACCCACCCCTGGGTCTCTCGGATTTCTCCTTGAAATGTAAGAATATGTTAAAGCAGTTGAGGGAAAATACCATGTAAAGTTACGGTGAAATTCAAGTTAGAATGGCCATTGTAAACTGAGAAGCTGCAACACTAATCAGTCAGATGAAATTGCATAAGGTTTAGTTATCTTCAGCATAAAATAAACAAACATATCTCCCAATCGTTCCACATTTGGCAGAGTGCTCTGATTTCTCTTTCTAAAAAAATCTGCTTTGTCATTCTGCTTTTGCCCTTGACATCACTGATTTCTGTTCTTTCACTGACTGTGTTTCATAGCCAATCAAAGACTAACATTCTGGAACTCATCATGGTCTTGTTGAAAGGGACCAATGTAAGGCACTGCTAGATGCTCCGTGGTCTTGCAGTATGTTCAAAAGTTAAGGCACAGCTTAGCATCTAATTTTGTAGCTCTACTTCTGTTAAAGCAGTCACAGTGACTGTTAGTTCTACTACTGGTATGATAAGACTGAAGAAAGAATAAAAACAAATTAAGAAATATGGTGATCACACCACTTCTCAACTCTGATGGCAAATGCAAGAGAGGGAACTTCTATGTTTTTACAGAGCTATTCTGTAAGTTATTCCTTTCCATCTATACCTGGTTTTGCAGAGTATTCTCTATTTTGCTTCATATATTTGTTGTGTCCCTCTTAAATTTATTGATTTTCTTGTAAACCACTAAGGATTACAGCCAATGATGCAGGGGTGTTTCATGCTTATTCTTCATAAAATCCATATTAAAGTAAAACCTGTTTTATTATTTTTAAGGGAATTAGAGTCATATTTAAAACATTGCATTTTTTGGGGGTTGTCTCCCTGTTATGTTTGGTTCTGTCTGTAATTTGGTCTGTTCTTCATTAAATATGTGGTTTTCTAGCAGTTGTTGCAGATTGTATTCAAACTTCATGTACCTTAGAAAACATTTGTGAATGCAAAGCTTGTTATACTAGCAACTTTCTAAGTATATAAAAGCAATATTTAAAACCTGTCCCTGAGTTTAGGTCTTTGTGTTCTGTGAGCTAAGAAGTTGGGGGGGGGGGGGGTATTGTGCAGTTCTGACATCCACAAGATGAAATATATTTCTAGGTTTCTTCTTCTTTCTTTTTCTTTTGGCTGCTCCCATTAGGGGTCGCCACAGCAGATCATCTGTTTCCATTTCTTCCTGTCCTCTGCATTTTGCTCTGTCACACCAACCACCTGCATGTCCTCTCTCACCACATCCATAAACCTTATCTTAGGCGTTCCTCTTTTTCTCTTACCTGACAGCTCCATCTATAGCATCCTTCTCCCAAAATACCTAGCATTCCTGTTCAGCACATGTCCAAACCAATGCAATCTCATCTCTCTGGCTTTGCCTCAAAAACTGTCCAACCTCAGCAGACCCTCTAATATACTAATTTCTAATCCTGTCCACCCTTGTCATACCCAATGCAAATCTTAACATCTTTAACTCTACCACCTCCAGCTCTAACTCCTGTGTTTTCATCAGTGCCACTGCCTCCAACCCATGTAACATAGCTGGTCTCACTACCATCTTGTAGTGCTTCCCTTTCACTATTACTGGTACCCATCTGTCACAAATCACTCCTGATACTCTTCTCTACCCACTCCACCCTGCCTGCACTCTCTTCTTCACCTGTCTTCCATACTCACCATTACTATAAACTGTTGATCCCAAGTATTTAAACTCATACACCTTCGCCAACTCTGCTCCCTGCATCCTCACCATTCCTCTGTCCGCTCTCTCATTCACACACATATATTCTGTCTTAGTCCTGCTGACCTTCATTCTTCTCCTCTCTAGAGCATATCTCCATCTCTCCAGGGTCTCCTCAACCCATTCCCTACTCACACTACAAATCACAATGTCATCCGCAAACATCATAGTCCAGGGAGAGTCTTGTCTGATCTCGTCTGTCAACATGTCCATCACCATTGCAAATAAAAAGGGCCCAGAGCTGATCTTTGATGTAATCCCACCTCCGCCTATATTTCTAGGCTATATATATATATATATATATATATATATATATATATATATATATATATCTATATATATATATATATTATCTCTCTCTCTCTCTCTCTTTATATATATATATATATATATATATATATATATATATATATAGATATATAGATATATAGATACACGTATGTGTGTGTGAGCGTGTGTGTATATAGACACACACACACACACACACACATATACATTCATTTGATCTCAAGCAGACATCTAACTGGAACACAGTAATACTGATGATTTTATGTGTGTGTGTGTGTGTGTGTGTGTGTGTGTGTGTGTGTGTGTGTGTGTGTGTGTGTGTGTGTGTGTGTGTGTGTGATTATACTCTGCAAATCTTCTATACAATTATGTTGAGCAGGAAGGACACAGGGCTGTGAAAAAATGCAGTACATTTTATTCAAAAAATGGAAGAGTTCATAAACTATATTTTGGCCGAAGGACACAGGGCTGTGAAAAAATGAGTACATTTTATTCAAAAAATGGAAGAGTTCATAAACTATATTTTGGCCAGGTGGCAGGACAGTTTTGGAATGCTGCACTAAGAAAAGTTTAGACTGCATGTGGCACTGTTAGAAATACTTGGAGCCCACATTCATTTCCAGTCTGAGGTGTCTTCTGTGTTGTTATTTTTCTGCATTGTACAGATGAGAAAATATCACAACCTCGTAGTCGACAAATACAAATATACAAAGTTTATACTAATTCTAAGAACAAAATTACAGTTGTCTGGTACATATAGCAAGCTAAGAAAACATGCATAGGTGTCTTTTTACAGTGCAGCAAGGATGTATTTTTCTGGTGCAGCTGCTTAGATGTAGATCAGTTAACACCACAAGGGTTTCAGTGTTGTAGGCGGTCCCTGACAAAAGGGTGCATTTACACTTTGTGTCCTCTCCTCCAGTGTTGCAAATTTACACATTTTCAAATTTTAACTAATATGATTTTGGGCCCTCTGATATGATTTTGAAAGCTGGGAGGTTGAGAGGTATGTAAACAAAAGCTATCAAAAACAAATACATAGTGTTGGTTTGATTTCCAACCTCAAAAGAGTATGTGCTTCTGTATAAAACTCGACTTTTTATTATGCTGAGACAGAAACTGATTTTAAAACTTTTTCATTAAAAGTCACACTGCAACTGTTCCTTTAACTTTGAGAAAAGGAGCCCAATCTGTGGCTGTGTTATGTGCAACTGTGCCTAACATTTATTGACAATTTCATGAAAAAAAATAAAAATTTAAACCATTTTGGAGGTGCAGGCTTTATATACAAAGAACAAATAGCAGGAAACAGCAATAAAAAGACTGTCCTTTGGAAAATGGTAATTTGTTAAGGGATTAAAATACATATGTCAGATGTGTCTGCATGTTTAAATTGGAAATCTCCAGTGGCTTCCACTGTGCAGATGAGGTTTATCTTGAAGTTTTATTTATTTATTTATTTATTGCTTTTGAGTCCTCCATTGAGGAATATATTTTCAGTATAAGATATAAATATTAAGCTAATGAAGCTGGCATGACACCTTTTCAAACTAATACATTTTTCATACTAAAATATATTTTTTGGAAAGTTTTGTTCTTAACAGCCATCTCCTATGCCAAGAGAATATATGGATTTACCTGAGTTCATTGAAATCCCACATTACTGAATCCCAGTTTGTTGACACTGAAAATATTGAAATCCCACATCATCAAATGAAAGGAACAACGAAGATCCACCCAGGGTAAGTAACCAGTTACCTCCACAAAAGAAAACCACCATCCCTAACCCACCCAGGTGATGGGCCACGGCCCCCAGACCCCCCCAATTAAATATACTAACTCTGAGATCGCACTGCAGTTGAGAAAAGGGCAAAGTTCACAGTGTCATACAACAGATTACTTACCCTGTGAAGAGCTTCATTATTCTGCTGCTTCGATGAAGTGAAGTTTGATATTCTGAGTGTCAACAAAATGGGATGCTATAATCTGAGATTTTGACAAAGTCAGTTCAACCCATATATATATATATATATATATATATATATATATATATATAAGATAGATAGATAGATATTGTTTTTCCACAGACTTCTTTTATGCTAAAGGTGTCTGGCAAGAACTTAAACTAACCTGTAAGGAATCTGGCTACATTCCAAAAGCAGGAGAACAATGGAAAGAGACTTTCACATTATTTGGATGTGCTCACATAACTGTTACCTGGACTGCCTCTTTCAGGAGGACAGATCAATAATGTGTTTTTCCAAAGGTGAAGACAGAAAGGCAGTAGGCAATCCAATTCTGTTTCAGTGGTTAAGCATATGCTTTTCCTTTTGCTGTGAAAAGCAGAGCAGAACTCTGCAGAAGTAGCATCGTTTTACCATGTGAGAACACTAACCTCAGATGTGTTAGCGCAAGACTGACATGAGGCTGCTGCTTGGCACAGTATGCCCACATGTATCAGGCATATTGTGACATGATATTTTTCAGAGTATTCCAGAAAGGGGAACCAGGCTTTTTCATGAAATACTAGTGATCAGCACTCATTTGTATGATCACTAGTATATGACTGCCCAGCATTTCCCCGCAAGTTCAAATTACTGGTGCACTGGGGATTCCCCCTTTCCCTGTAATGGTGCAACCTCAGAGTTTGTATATAAAAATAATGGATTGGGAAGGTACAGCTGCTCACATTTGGGGATACTGGCAGCACTGCTACCAAGCAAAAACATGTTTTTGTTTCATTTTTGAATGCTGTTTGTATTCCCATAATTCCATTCATTTGTGATCACACTTGTGTGAGGCAATTACAAATGAATCAGTGTCTTGCCAGGAAAAGCCTTAATAGGCTGCTTTGACTTCATTTCATAGATGAGTGAGGTACACAGTACATTTTAGCAGATAAATAATACATCATCATTTAGGTTACTGTTACATTTTTCTATGTTCTTTTTGATTATTTTTTTTATATATGGTTATAAAGATCTGTTGTGTTATTAAATCATCATTACTACATGGAGTGCCATGGTTATTCTCCAAATAAGGAAGAAGGACAACTTTGCTGAATTTAGATATCATATAAGGAGTGATAAACATTCTATGTAGATACTTCCATGTGGATAGTTTCCAGTACAGATTAGTTGATGATAAACTAATTGATTTTAATAAGTTTTCCTTTCTCATTATCCAACTGCTCTAAATCAGTTATTTACAAGAATTGTTTTCAAATTTATTATTACTAAGGATAATTAATTTATATAACTTAGATCAATTTCCTTTACTTGTAATATTTCATTCAGCAATGAAAATCATGTTTTTATAAAATTGTGGTATATTTTTCTGTTCTTTCTTATTTAATAATAAAAAAATACCTGTTTATTTGTTCTCTTATTGTAGGTAATAGTAATCTATGCAAAATATTATGTTTAGAGTTACTTAAAACATTCTCTAAAGAAATTACTTCTCATTTCTCTATCCAATTGTACCACATTACCAAGTTACTATTTTCAATATTTCCATATTTATAAGAAGATGACTTTCAATAAAACCAATTGTGTGAGATAAGAAACACCAAAAACTTCTGATTTTAAAAGATGGAACTTTATAATATAATTTTTAAACCATTTTAGAGTTGTTTTACGTAGGGGTTTATACCTAATTCTATGAGTTTGTTTACGATGCTAGAGTCGGGTATTGTATCAAATACTTTAACCAGGTCTAGGTAAGCAGTATGCACTATTGTGCTCTCATCCACTTCCTTGTTAATCTTCTCAAAGAAATCCACCAGGTTTAATAGACATGACTTGTTTTTGATGAAACCAGACTGGGTGGAGTCCAGTGTCTGAAGGTTTTCTATTTCATTGTTAATCATTTCTCTAGTAATTCTTTCCATGGCTTTGCATATGAGACTAGTCACACTACTGGGTCTGTATTTCCCAGGATCTGTTGACGGTCCACCTTTGTGCAGAGGGTTGACAGTTGAGGTTCTTCATTCACATGGAACAAAGCCTGTTCAGCGGCTGTAGCTATATAGTGACTCTAGTGGCCCTGATAGGTCATATTTCAGGTCATTTAGCAAACGTCCCAGGATATTATCAGGATCAATCAAAGCTGAGTTATTGGCCTTAGAGAGTACAGCAAGGACCTGCTCCCTATTGAGGGTTGGAGGTATTATGTTAGTGTTTCCTTGGAGGTGGCTAGGTATGAGTTGGAGGTAAAGCAGGAGCTAAATTTGGGTGGCCAGCAGATTTAGTGCATCTCCTAGTGCTGTGAACATGGCTCCATTTACAACCAGTTCAGTACACTGCTGTGTTCTACCTTTGAGGTGTCTGAAATAACTAAAGAAGGCTTTATGATTGTACTTGACCTGGGTAGTTATCTTTCTCTCAGAATTGGCATTTTTGGACTTAATTTGTCCTCTTGTCTATTTAGTTTCATGACAGAGTTTTATTCATTTGGGTATTAGTATTCCTAATTGTAACTAAGACCTTTTTTTCTTTTTTAAAAGCTCTTTATTAGAATTTTTAACATATCTTCAATTTATAGAAAATGAAATATTGGAAGATGTTCAAAAGTACATAGCAGTAAGGAACAACATTCATTTAAATTAACTTGTAACTTTGCAGATGTTACAAATTATATGTTTTCAACATATTTTGCAATTACTGTCTTTAAATTATCCAAACCATAGTTCACTGTACCATTTATAAATATTAATTTTAATGCATCTTTTCTTTTTTAACACAAATCAGCAGCAAGTTCTAAAATTTCTTTAAACAAATGACTATTATCTGACTTCCACATTTTAGTAATTACTTTCTTAGCAACAGTTAGAACACTCCAAAGAATAGAATATTGTGTAGTGGTTATTACATTACTGGAACATTCACAAGTATTGTAACTATTGATAAGTTGCAATTTTAAGACCATAACCTCTTAAAAAATTGATGATACATTTCCTGAAAAGTAACAATTTTTTCACAATCAGCAAACATATGTATCCAATCTGCTTATATTGATTTATGATGTCTTCAACAGAATGGATTGAGACATCAGAATTTCTGAATTTAGATGTCATATAAATAGTGATAAAGCTTCTATGAGGATATTCCCATTTGATAGCTTCTAATACAGACTAGTTGATGATAAGCTAATTGATTTTAATAATAGTTTTCCCTCCTCATTAACCAACTGCTCTAAGTCACTTATTGCCAAGAATTTCAAGTTTTTTTTTTATCAACATTATTATTACTAAGGATAATAAATTTATATAACTTCGATAAATGTCCTTTACTTGTAGGATTTTCTACATAAATGGAAATCATGTGTTTATAAAATTGTGGTATATTTTCCTGTTCTTACTTATTTAATAATAGCAAATAACCGTTTAATTTTTCTCTTAGTGTATGTCATAGTAATCTATGTGAAGTATTAAGTTTAGAGGTACTTAAGACATCCTCTAGAGAAATTATTTCTCTTATCTGATTGTACTACATTACCAAGTTACTATCTTTCAATATTTCCAGATCTTTAAGAAGATGACTTCTAATAAAACAAATTGTGTGAGATATCGTTAACAGTAGAAACTTCCATTTTTCTCAAAGATGGAAATTTGTAGCATCATTTTTAAAATGTTTCAGTTGTTTTTATATATGAGGAATGAAACATTATAAGAGGTCTCCCTGAAATATAACCTTTTAATATCCACAAAAACACATTATTATTTTTAGTTTATTTATATCAATTTATGTGAAGGAATTTTTAATAATATGTTCAAGTAAACTTTTCCATTTATAAGCGTAAAGGTATCTAACCAGAAAGTGATCATACAAAAATAGCAGCGAGTGAATACGATTTAAATCAGGAAATTAATTCCTCCATATTCTGATGGTCTAATTTGATTTTTATATGAAATATTTGGTCGTGTCGAGGTTCATAGGAAGGATATTTTTTTTCCAATTTGTTAACTAATATTTTCCTGGTCATTAAAGATGTTGACAGGAATAAATAGAAAATCTTAGGTATTATCATTTTGATAAAAATTAATCTTTCTTCAAATGCGAAAATATTTATATTCCATTGTATAGTTAAACATTTTATTTCCTCATTTAGATTTTCAAAATTATTATTGATAATTGAATTAAAATGTGGTAGATTTTTTTTTGAAAATATTTTATCTCGCTGTTCCCATTTGCAACAATACTTATTTTTAATGAGGATTCTATTTATTGGTTTAAAAACAATGTTTCAGTTTTATTATCATTAAATTTCATTGATGAGTTTTGTTGAAATCTGTTAACTTCCATATGTAATTCCTCAGTTTTATTATTTGATATTTGATATTTACTTTAAAGCCTTCATTTTTTTTTTATTTAATGTTATACTATTGCAAGAGGATCAATTACTGAGGAAGTAGCGAAGACAACTAGAGTACGTAGCTGTTTAGTTCCTTTACTCAGTATAATGAATTACTAATTGTAATGACCAATTTTAATATATGCTTTAGAGTCAATGTAAAGACTATTTATAATGGCAAAAATTCTTCTGGTAAACCAAAAATTCTTAACATTTTAAAGGGCCTGTCAATATCAAGACATGTTAAAGCTAATCCTTTATTCATATTGTTGGCTAATTCTAAGATAGTAACTACTCTTTTAATATTATTTATTAATAAAGCCTCCCTGACCTTTATCAACAATATTACATGTAATACATCTTAGCCTAGTAATTAATGTAGTAATGGCGATTTTATAATAAATATTAAGAAGAGAAATAGGTCTATAAGAAGAATACTTTTCTTTGCCCTGTTTATGAATGGGTGTTATTAATGAATATTTTAACAATGACAGGATTACATATGAATTCTATATTAGTAAGAAAGCCTCATGAATTAAATTTAAAACATTAGAAAGAAAAACTTTATATACCTCTGCTGTTAGACCAAACACACCAGGAGCTTTACCATTTTTACCATTTTAATAGCATCCTTAATTTCTTTTATTGAAATAATTTTATCAACATTTTTGATGCTCATTAAGCTTAATAGTATTTTTTTAAATAACTCTCTAACGTGTCATCATCCACAACATTAACTGCTTTTTTATTTAAATCTTCATGGTAAAGATAAGAAGCACTTCTTCTATGTCAGATGTTTCATTTTTACAGGGATTTAACATGTTAATATTCACATGTTTATTCATTAATTTACTTCTGTTAGCTAATTTATATTAATTTCTTGGTGATATTGAATAATTGTGATTTATAAGTTTTCAAGCACTAATTCAATCCTATGAGTTATAATTTCCTAGTACTGTTCTTGTCAAAGTTTTGATGTCATATAGAGCATTCATATCCTTTCTTTGTAAATATAGTTTGACTTTTTGCAACTTTTCTTGTGTATTTAAAATTTCATTATTCCATTATTTGATTTTGTTTTGACACCACTTCCCCAGTTTGTTTGACTTACATACATTTTTAACTATTTGATTATTATTTCATGTAAGATATTCTTTATAAGTTTATAGGTTCATAGAAGGTTACAAGGCAAGCACCTCTAGAACCCTTACAAGCCTGGCCATATTTATCCTGAGTTGCCACAATTGTCAGTGGTTAAGTGAGTGAAGTTTACAGAGGTAAGGGTCTATAGTAGTTAATACCAACTTCCCCTGTCTAGGAGGAATATGGGTGCTACCCCAGCCATGTTCTTGTGGTCACCCATCCATTGATCTAGGTTGCATTTGAAGAGGGTCAGGGAGGGATTCTGTTTCACATGAAGCTTGTTCCAGTGAACTGGCAGTCTCTTGGAGATGTATCTATCTCTCCAGCATGACTTATTCATGTCAGATACTAGGCTAACATCCCCAAAGAGAGTGATCCTTGCACAGTTTGATTTATGGATTTGTATCATTTCCATATTGACTGGGTTAGAGACTGCCCTGTAAGTCAGGTACAGACCACCCCAAGGTAGGTGACAGTATACAGTGCCAGGGGTTTCAATCTTTTCACGTAAGACTTGTTTTTTTTGTACCCTGTAATTTCTTGGTGAGAAACCTCTGTGGTCTCTCAAATTGTTGCAGGTGTTTGGTGAGGTACATGCAAAAATGAGCACTGTACTCGATTATTGTTCTGATGAGGGCCGGGTATAATGGAATTATAACATCCTCAGATCCAGATGTGATGCCTTTATTTATAAGATGTGCCACACACAAGGATATCCATATCACTGTGGATACATGATGGTCAAAGTTCAGATTGCTATCAAACTGAGTACTCAGATCATGTACCACTGGTTCTACTCTTAGGGGGATGCTGTCTATAATGTAATTAGCAAGAATGTCAGCCTTCCCAAAGGGAAACATAATGCATTTTTTGCATTTAGCTTTAATCTGTGACTTTGGTACCAATCATTTGTCTGCATTAAGCCTGCCTGCTTTATATTAACATTGCTAGGGGAGTCAAAGATTGCTCCCAATTTGAAATCATCAGTAAACTTGGTCAGCCACAGGCCATCCAAGTTTGTCTGGACTTCTGGGAAATAAATTCTGAACATTAAAGGGCCAACACAGAGCCCTGTGGTATGCCACTGGTGACTAGTCTTTTGCTAGATGTGAAGTCACCCACTTTGCCAGTATGTGACCTGTTTATGAGCCATTTGGCTACCCATCTGGTAATGTAGGGGTTAATTCCCAATTGGGAGAGTTTCTCTATGATACCTGAGCATGGAATTGTGTTGAATTCCTTGTCTAGATCAAGATAGGCAGTATGCACTGTTTTTCCTTCATCCAGGGCCTTGGTGACTTTCTCAGAGAAGTATTACTTGAGCAAAATATCTGTCTTTAGACCTGATATTAAAGGGAGTGGCTCATCTTTTAGATGTTTCTGGAATTCTTTTATTTTTGTCACTTATGACAAAATTTTATGTATAATCTGATAATTCCTTAAATCCTTTATTAATTAAGCACATACTGAATTGTGATCTGACAGAGGACAAGTCATAATTTTAAGGTTTGCTATCATATTTTCTGATTGTACTTTGTGGTATTTACATTAGTGTGAAACTACCATTTTGTAGAATTGGAAAAACAATTCCCAAAATGTAGAAAAATGCAATACAGTATTTGCTGTTGTGAATTTATACATTTTGATGCAGATTGCACTATATTGGGGATTGGGAAATGTACCCTTTCCCTCACTATAATACAATCCCAGAGTTTGTATAGCTAAGTAACATGGGGTGTGGGGAACACCGGGGGGCTTACCCCCCTGCAAACACTTTCTTTATTGTGCAACACACAATAATGCTGTTCCAGAAGTGTGGTGAATGTTCAAATTATGTTGAATTTGAACATTTACCACTTCTGAGTTCGAGATTTTTGTCGTTTGCTGTAGTGAATTTCATTTTTCATTTCATAGAAGTGATAATTTGCCTACTATGAACTCGACAAAATGATAGTAAACCTAATTTTAAAGATATTAACCTTATTTATTAAATCGAGAGGTATAAATTCTGGCTATATGAGTTTGAGTGTAGTGAAAAAATGAGTAGAGAATAAAGTATAGATTTATTTCTTAGTTCATTGCTAAATCTTTGAGATTATTGTTCATTATCTAGTTATTGAAACTTTAAATCCCCTGATAAAATAAGACTACCTTTCCAAAATCTTTGTAATAACTCTAGATATTTCCTTATTACTTTTTTATTTGCTCTTATTCCAGATATCCAATAAAAAATTCACTAGGGTGTATAATTTATTATTGCATAACAGATTTAAAATAGAATACATCTCTTTAGGGTCATTTATTTTGTTTAATTTTTTGGTATAATCTGTGGTCTCTTCCATAAAATAGTTGTACCCTTTTTTTTCAAAAAAGGATGCAGATATTACTTCATTACCGGTATTATTTAAATAATGAGCATATTTCTCAATTACATGAGTTTGTGGTAGAAAAATAATATTTCCCTTGTTTACCATTAAATATCTCATTAATTGATTTAGTTACTGCTGTTCATACCATTTACATTAATGTGTATAATGTTCGCTGTGTTCATATATAGACAAGAATAAGGAAATAAAAATAAGACTGTAAAAAGTTGTTAAAAACAGTATTTATCATGTAATTAATGTTTAGTTTCTTTTTCATTTTATTATATTTTCTATTTGTTGTCCCTTTGGAACAAAAACAATAAAAAATAAAAACTGTCAAAAACAAGATCTGTTTTTTTTTTCTTTCAGAATAAACTATATACAAACTTTGACCCACAAAAAATCATGGAAATAGCAATTCCTAATCTGTCTATTAATCTAGGCAGATAATTTATTATGCACTTCCTCCTTACAAGCACCATTATAGTAGTTATTGTAACCACATTTTTCAGTCTAACAGTATATTAAAAATTTTTGAAACAAATGTGATATTAAAGTTTGCATAGAACTATAAACAGATTTTAATACTGAACTTATACAACATCCACATTAAATAACTTAGTAAGTGCATTTCTCATTATGCTATATACCTTAAAAACAAGAAGATTTGTATCATTAAAACACAAGATAACAAAACTTGACATTTGAAGTAAAATCCATAAATGCTGATATCATTTTTACAATTCTCCAATCACCTGTCTTAAGAATAAGACTATTTCATTATTAATTAAGAATAATCCTACTTTTCCCTAGTGGAAGTACTTTTTGCAGGTAATAACTATTTTGTATAGAAAGGAACATCTCTGTATTTTTATAAACTTAACTGTAGACAGCAAACCGATAAAAACAGCAGAACCAAGAAACTGAAATCACACTGGCTGGAATCCACAGATACAATCCAAAAGTTTTATTCCAAATAATACAAATGGTAAGTGCTTTCATCTGGTGGACGTCACCAAACTTCTTCAGACAAACTAATACACAAATGCAACCATTTTATATATATATATCTCACACCCTACCTAAAATCAATTAGTACCAATTAGTACCAACCAATAAGACATGAACAATGAAAATTGTGACAATATCTACTAATAAATTATTGAATATATATAATACACTTAGTAAAAAATACATATAAATATGCTCTAGAACAAACATTTAATCCAGTCCTGCATAGCCCTAAAATATATAAGCACAGATAAAAATATAAATATATAAAAGTATGAGAAAATTTTTTATAAAAAATATAAAAACACATGTCAAAATACCTGTTCAGTCTTCTAAGTTATTAAACCCAGTCCAGGAATAGGGGGAAATTTCATTTATCTTAAACTTTTAATTTTAATTTGCTGGAGATGGACACAACATTATTTAAGCCTGGTGGCGAGTAAGCATTAAGAAATACCTGCCACCAGGTTTCCTTCTCTTCAAGGAGCAACTTCCAGGGTCCCCCCTCTATCCTCACTTTTCACCTGTTGTAACACCATGAATTTGAAAAAATGGTCAGGGAAAATTTTAACATGCCTGTATAGGGCATTTTTTTCATCACATTGACGTATGTCATACCCATACTCATAGATTCGTTGTGCCAATTTACATTGCGTTTTGCCTATGTAAAAGGATGGACACTTGGTGCACATGGCAGCATACACAACTGCATGGGTATAACAACTAAAGTTTCCTTTTATATTAATCCTCTTATCACATACAGTATTGGTGTTGGTAGGATGAAATTACATTCATGCCCCCACTTATTGGTTGTTCCAAGGGGCCTTTAATATTTCTGCCCTTCCTGAAAACAAAGGTGGGATGCCTACCAAAAACATCAACCAATGCTGGTTCACTCAACAAAATATGCCAGTTCTTGTTGATAATATCCTGTACAATATAACTTTCACCAGAAAAAATAGATACAAATGGGCATAGGGGGACATCCCAGGAACATATACTGTTGTCAATTACTTCATTATCATGAGGCACAGAATCAGTATTATCCCCTACATTACTATATTCGACCAGAGACCTAACACTATGAGTTGTAAGTGCCAGGGGTGTCCCCCCTCCAACTATTCAAAATAGGAGTATAAAAGCCATTTTGGCGTTTTCCAATAACCTCCTGTTTAATATTATATACAAGACTGGAGGGTAGCCTCTGTTCAAAACATCTGACCCATAGTGTCACATTCTTCTAAAAAGTCCTCATAGTTGGAAACCATACGGGCCGCTCGTACTAACTGGCCCTTCACTATACCTCGTTTAACATGCATTGGATGACTGCTTGTAAAATGTAAAATACTATTCAAGTAGGTGGGTTTCCTATAAATAGTAGATTTCAATTGTCCATTCTTCAATTTTTGTATCATTACATCCAAATAGGGTATTTTATAAATACTGTCAGTATATGTAAACTTAAGAAAATTAGTACTTTGGTTTATATAATCAATAAACTGTGGAATACCCTCTGTAGACAGGTTCTTATAAGTTCTACCATTGGTTAATTGGATGTCTACTTGCTATTATTGTCACAAAAACTGGAATCTACAATACCCAACTAAAACTTTGCATTTGTAAGCATACATATATTCATATACCTATACACATACACATCCATAAAGACACACATATACAAAATTGGCAGTAATCACACTTAAAGATTATAACACCATATATAACTTGACTTAGCCTTAAATCATATCTTTCCATTTACAAACCACAAGAACTGAAGTATTATGTATTACTAGATCCATGTCCCAGTTAAAAGTTACTATTTTAAAGTTATTTATACCAGTTCAAACCATTTATCTACTTTAATTATTGAGGACATATATCACATTGTAATATTATCAAAATATCAGAAAATAACCATTGTAAATTAATATTTATTCTTTCAAAACTTCATCAAAAGAGATTTGCTAACTAATGCACCATAGGTGACAAAACATACTATTTTTTTAAAAATGTAGAAAGCAACTTTTGGTGTTACTGGACTTTTCTGCCTAAACTAAACTTAACAAAACTAAAACTGAAATATTCCACATTATGTTTTAGCAGATGAAGCAAATTTTGTGATAATAAATATTACTTTAATATAACCACACTATTACATATTCATCATCAAAACATTCCTAGATATATAAATATATACAATCTTGACAAACCAGCTGTACGGCAATTACTTTAGAATATCTACTGAATCACAACTATGGTAATTTAGTGTTTATTTATGTGTTACTGTACACTGGCAAATATTCATCTAAAGAAAACATAAAAATGGCAAATAAACAATTAAAAAAAAGCATTTATATAATAATGATGTATAAAGAAGGCATGTATTTGCTTTTACCACATAACTATGCCAGAGAATCAAAAAAGGAAAATATAAGAACATGCATTCATGTATATGTAGTGCAGTATAAACTGCATTATACATTCAGAGCAAAGAAAAGGATTCATCATGAAGTGAACTATTATAAGGCACAACATAAGATTAAACTTCAGATCTGTTAATTAGTTTTAGATCAGTTTAAGGTCAATCACTTCTTTAGATATGATTAAATAGTTGACCTTTGAGCTCCAGTTATGCTTACATTGTGATGACTGCCACACTGACCTGCTGTATCTCGTTGATTGTTCGTGTTGATGATTCAAGGTTAGAACCTTTTTTTCCTCCCTTTCCCTCCTCATCTCCTCACAAAGCTGATGTATATCATGCTATAATATTACACATGTGACGGAAATTTGAACTCAATGCTATGAAGAAATATTTGTGAAAGGGAAAATGCAAATGAGCCCACACAAATTGATCTGGCTATAAGACCAAGCAACATTTCAAAAGATCCCCATCACAAAAGTAGCATCCAAACAACAACCCAAGCATCACAATCATTGGTTCATAGGTGTGTTCATAGGTGTGTACTAGGCAAACAGCCCTGCAGCTTTTACAAACCTAGTCCACAGAAGTGCCCTGGCATCATGCTGCCGTTAGTTCCCATTGCCCCTATCACGTAATGCCACTGGAGTGATCCTTGGCATGAACTTTCTTTTTCCCATCCACTCATCAAGAATTCTCTTGAAAAGGGCCAGTGAGGTCCTCTGCTTGACATGTATGGGAAGTCTATTCCAGAGCATGGGCAGTCTCAGAGTTATAAACCTGTTCCTCCAGCATGTTCTGTTGATTGTGGTAATGAAGTTGAGGTCCCTGGAGCATGTGGTGTGGAGGGATTGGGATTTCTTTAGGTGTAACATTTCTAACAGAGCTGGGTCAGACATGGCTTTGTAAGTCAAGCAGAGATCGCCTCTTAATAGACAATATGAGACAGAGAAAAGCTGGAGTTTTTTGAGTCTGCCCATGTAGGACATGTGTTTAAGGCCTAGGATCCTCTTCATGAGGTACTTTTGTGGCCTTCCCAGCTGTTGCAAGTGTTTAGTAAGGTATATCCCAAATGAGGTATTATACTCAATGATTGGTCTAATGAGGGAAGAGTAGAGAATAATGATGACTTCTTTCTTCCTAGATGCAAAACCCTTGGTAATGAAATGTGCTACATAGAAGGACTTTCTGACCACAGTTGCAATGAGGTGGTCGAAGGAGAGGTTGCTGTCAACCAGTGTCCTCAGATCTCTTATAATGCCTTCAGTGTTCAGTGGGCTACCATCAGTGTGGTAACTAGTGGGAACTAAGTTTTTTCCAAAGGGAATGGTGATGCATTTTTTGGCATTAAGCTTAAGGCCATGGTTTTGACACCAGTCGTTGGTCTCAGTGAGGCCTTTCTGTAGGATGTCTACATCACATGGGGAGTTAATAATGGCTCCCAGCTTGCAATTGTCGGTGAATCTGGTCAGCCAGAGTCCCTCTGTGTTGGCTTGGACTTCTGAGAAGTAGATGCCAAACAAGAGAGGACCCAGGACCGATCTCTGTTTGACTCCACTCGTGACTGGTCCAGCAGTCTAACTTGGTGTCTGCTACTTTCACACTGTGGGTTCTATCTGTGAGCCAATTTGCAACCCACCTAGTGATATAGGGGTTGATGCCTAGTTTGGTGAGTCTATCAATTATTCCTGAATGGTGAATGGTATCAAACCTGAGTGGGGAATGGTATCAAAAAACAATTAAAACACCACCACCTCTTAGTCCAACTGGACCCATAAAAACATACCGAAGAACTAATAAATATTATACTTAACTGACTGTAGTATGAATGACAAGTAGAGCAAAAAAACATACTTATAATTCTCTTAGCTTTGAATTTTCTTTTCCAATACTTTCCCCCCTAATTAAATGTTACTTTAAAAATTAAACTCTTCTTTCCTTTTCTTGCATATAGATCATGGCTTGTTAAGAAAATTATTAAAAGTAGTTATGCAAGAAAACAATGCAAAGGTTCAGGCTATCTCTTTTGTTTTTTTATTTCCTTGCTTTTTGTACAAAGTGTTTTTTTTTTTACTTTGCCTTTTAAGAGATGTAACACTCTAATCAATTTCTTCAGAGTTTTTGATTATTCTATTTGTTTGCATAAATAATTAATGTTTTTCTTTTATTCCTCAAGCAGTGTTATTTTAACCCTGGATGGGAATAGTAAACTATCTTTAATATCATTTTTCTTGAGTTATTTGATCAATGGAATGCGTGCTTTTCTTTTACTTATTACCTTCAAAGATTAGTCATCATTAAACCTAATCTGATTTCATCCTATTTTGATAGGAGGACTAGACCAGGAAGTTTTTAATAGTACGTCCTTTTCCAAACTAGACATGAACATTTTCTCTTTTTCTAAAATGAACTAGGGATCTGTGAGCTATTTCAGTTCCAAAAGAAAGAGCTTCTGGCAGGTTTAAATTCTTATGTAACAAAGATGTAAAAAATTTATCATATTATCTGCCTCATAGTTTTCTGGTATTCCATTTAACCAGTTGTTCTACTTCAATAGAAATTCTATTTTTGATTCATCTTTTAATAGTCTTCCTTTATGTTCATTCAGGGCTTCTTCCATACCACATATTTTTTTTCACTTTGTTGTTTTATAAGATTACTTAAAGAGTCTTTTTGTTTTTATATTCTTCTTTGAAATTATCTATTTTTAGTCCAAGTTTGTCGATTTTAAAAGAAATGTCTACTATATTTGCCATCAACAACTGAATTTCTTTCTTCATTGATAAATCTTGTATGTTGTTTTTTTTTTTTTTTTTTTTGAATAACTCATTCTGTTGTTTCCTTACTTCTGACAGTTAGTTAAGAAATTCTGTCAGGAAAATAGCTGAGTTTGATGAGAATTTTTTTGATATTTTTGCACCTTCTACTGTAAAATATATAGTCCCATAAGATTTTATTCAAAGTTGACACTTTTAATTAGAGATATTTGTCAAAATTTAATATGAAAATACAGAGCTTCAGACTATTGCTATTCTCACACTGCCATCTTGGCCATGCTTCTCACTTTTGTTTTGTTTAATTTTGGATTCCACTAGGTTGGTCTGTTTTTGCAGTTTACTTCTTGTAGGTACAGAAGCCACTGTGCTACCAGTGATTTTTTTCTGTGAACAATTCTGCATAGGCTGCTGTGTTATTTGTGTTTGGAGGGGCGCTTGGAATTTTGAGAGATTATCACGTAATAAAACATAGTTTGCCTTGGAATAGATTTTATCAGGGTTTACTGGGGTTGCAGAACTGAGTTTTATCTAAAAGGAGACTTCTTTGTGATCTAAGCTTACCAGAGAGGACATGACACTGGATGGGGTGTGCAGTGCTCTCCCATATTTGTAAGTACCAGGTCCAATATGTTAATACCTCTAGTGGATGTACACATGATCTGATCTATGGTGCTTGTATTTACAAAGTCCAGGAATTTCTGAGCCTGTAAATTTGGGGTTGTGTAGGGATCATGCCAAAAATCAAAAAAAAAAAAAATGAGAAAAGTCAATTTTAAGATAATTCTGCATTTTACCATTATACTCAATGGCATGCAGAATGTAAACAATATGAGGGAGCACTGGTTGTCAAGGGGAAAGGGTCCGTCTAAGTGCAGTAACTAAGTATGTACACACTGCGGTATGCAAATGAGGGGAGTCATACTGAATCACAGATTTCCTCAAAGTGTCAGCTTGCACCTACCCATGTAGGTGCAGCAATACAACAGTGCAAGTATAAGAGCTGAATGACTTCATAAGGGGTTGTGGCATGCTTGCTGAAAGCTCAATGGAGCTCTGTGGCCAGTGTTTGCCCTTAGTTAAGCACAGCTAAGGAGGGGGTATGTCTGAGGTTGTAATGTCTAATTTCATGAAATGCAGAGCATGTCTGCATCCAGGAAGGGCAATTTCTGCTTAAAAGTGCTTACATTACTAAACAGGTGTGCGGGCCAAAAAAAACAGAGGAAATAGCAGAACTGTTTACATTTGAGCACTGGGTATGCACAGTGCACCTTGGGGTTTAAATAGGGAAATAGTGGGAAGGGGAAACAGCAGTAGGAAGGCAATCAATGAGAACTAGCATAGCTGGCAGGTGAAATGTATAAGAATCAGCCAATTACACATGCAGCAGCCCAGAACACAAATATAAACTATGCAAACACCCTACAGACTGTTTTTTCCCACAAACTCTACACCACCAGTGTACACAGACAGGGGACTTTTAACTGGCAAAAGTAACTAAATATGTTAGAGGCTGCTGCTGCTTTACTCCATCAATATGTGCTAGAGACTGAGGGTGGTGAGGTGGAGAATGCTGACAACCGACCCACAGTGAGGAGGAGGAGAAGACATGAGCTGGAGATAGTAGAGCGCTATGGGGTGGACAGGGACATTCTACAGCAAATCATTGAGCTGTGCCAGCCACACCTCACACACAGAACATATAGAGGGGAACCCTTCCCAGTGGATACCAAGGTATGTCTAGGCTTAAAAATACTAGCCACAGGTACCTTCCAAAGACCAAATGGGGATGTGATGGGGGTCTCACAGGCATCAGCATCCAGGGTATTCCACCAGTTCCTGGATGCCATGACACAACATACCAATGAGCACATATATTTCCCCACTGCCCATGAGGTGCTGACTACACATATGCATCTCTTCCACCATATAGCAGAATACCCTGAAGTAGTTTGTACTATAGACTGCAAGCACATCCACATCAAAGCACCACCTGGTGAGTGGGGCAGGGTCTACATAAACTGCAAGGGCTTCCCCTCCATCATCTGCCAGGTCATGTGTGATGCCCAGGGCATTATCATGAATGTGTGTGCTGGCAGCCCTGGAATCTATCACAACTCCCACATCTGGCAATGCTCACAGCTGTATCAGGCACTTGCCAGGGGAGACATCCCATATGGCCATCTAGTGGGGGATGCTAGCTATGCACTGGAGCCGTAGCTGATGACACCCATCAGAAATACACAAACACCTGAACAAGAACACCGTAATGAGGCACACGCACAAACCAGGATCATTGTAGTGCATGTGTGTGGGATGCTCAAGTCACGGTTCCACTGCCTTGACATATCCAGTGGAGCCTTGCAGTATTCTCCAGCTACATGTACACAAATGTTCACAGTATGTGCCATGCTACACAATATGATACTGCAGAAACAGGAAACAGCTGCAGCAGGAACAGCATGAGGAAGGGCCACACAGTCCCCCACCATTGCCAAGGCCGGCACAGGCACAGAGGGACTCGGAGGAGGAACATCCTGAGCCTGCCCCTGTAGGCAGAAGGAGGCATGCAGAGCATGCCCAGGCCATGGCAAAGAGGCAAAACATAGCACACACATTGACACTGTAGGAACCCAGGGAATGATACCTCTCTCTGACCCATACAGACAGTAAAAGGGATGCCAAATATGACACTACCTGAGCTTTACCATGTACAGGGAGTGTACTATGTGCATCCAACATAGTCAGCTCTCCAGCACTGTCTTCAATACTGGCCCACCACCAAGATAAGTGACTCTTCCTATCAATTACTGAATGGAGTAGTATGTTCTCATACTTGTATGTATGATATGGATGCAAGCATGCAAGGGAATTGGGTGGCTGAATGGGATAGCAGCAGACAGCTATATGGGACAGCAGGAAATTCATAACAAATACTGGTGTCAACACACTAGGCAGCACTACACAAGGTGACATCCCCTACTGTAGTGCATGTAATGGCCCAAAGAACTATTACAACAGGTCTGGCAGTTGCATTCCTGTTCTGAAGGGTAAGAAGTCTGAAACTGAAATATATGTTATTAAGATCTAACATGTGTACTCTACTGATATGCCTCCTGTCTGCATGATAGGTCACAATACAATATGAAATGGAAGCCAACAGAGTAACTGAAATACCAGTACAGTCATTTCAAATGTTAGTCTGCAGGTGTGCACCCCCCACAGTCCCTTGCAGTAACAGATGGCCTGCAGCACTCTCAAATGGCCTACAGTCCTCTGGCAAAGGCCCATGCCTCACAGTAAACAGAAAACAAATGCAAGGCCATGTTGACAAATGCCAGTAGCATGCCTCCCCATGTCTTACTGCAAGGGCTGTGGATCAGGCCATCAATACTACTGGGATAAAGGCCCAACTATAGAGATACCTCTGAGATAATGCTTACATAATGTTAGGTGGAAGAGAGAATAACAGAGGGGGGAGTGTAGAAGCATGGATGTCATGGAGTGTGTGAAGTCTGAAACTCTGTCTGCCCATACTACTTCCGACAGCAAACCCATCAATGAATGGCCACAAAACTGCTTGTAAACCACAATGTGATGGTAAACTGAACAGATATATGTGTCCTGCCTCTGGATAACCTGGGTGTATCTGTACAGCTGAGAGGTATGTCCCCAGCAGGATATGGCCATTCCTTGAAGTTGAGAAAAGCACAAGGAGGGGAACCCCAGCCAACATACTAACAAGGTGCTGCACCATTTACACAGAACGAGCAGTCTATTTTCTGTAGCTACACCTCCACAATGGCAGGTGTGTGCCAGAATGTGTAGTCTATATGCCTCAGAATATTGGTCTCAGCTTCATTCATCTCGTATTTCCAGGTAAATAACTGTGAACAAAGAATGATAACTGTCAGTAGTTGATGACATGACACATCACAATGTAAAGTAGTACATACATCAGAATATCTATGCTACAACCAAACATGTCACACAAGCAGCACAGACAGCAATAGTTACAGTATCCCTTGTATGTTAAACCCATTGTGTCTCCATATTGGCAACCTATCTACAGATATCCTGCAGAAACAGTTTGCTAGGTGTAGCTGTAGTACACAGAACCCTGAACTGGAGTCCAACCCTCCCTGGAATGGATGCACACACTCAATATAGGTCATAATGGGCATGCTCCTACACTTAGAGAAATGAAGCCCATGTCTCACAACAGAGTGGACTACAGTTATTGGTTATTTGCAGCTGTCTGTGCACACACACCAAATTGTACACCATTGATACTTCACACACCCACACACATTGGATAGGAATACACATACATATCTAAGGCAAACATAATATAATATGTCAAACATACACACACAGAGACATGGGGAAGAGAAATACAGACAGCGACAGAGAGACTCCCATTATGAGGCCTGTCCCACCTACTACACATCCCATTGGCCTATATCATATGATGTGCTGATGTCAGTCACTGTAGAAATACCTCTGGTTAGCCCTCAGCCCTATACTGTCAGTGGTGCTTCTGATAACTGTGTAACACTACAGTACAAATAGGTATCCATGTAGCAGTTGTAATCTCAGTCCTGTCAAATGTAAAGTTGCGTGTGAGTGTGTGTGTGTGTGTGTGTGTGTGTGTGTGTGTGTGTGTGTGTGTGTGTGTCTTGTGTGTGTGTGTGTGTGTGTGTGTGTGTGTGTGTGTGTGTGTGTGTGTGTGTGTGAGTGTGTGTGTGTGTGTGTGTGTGTGTGTTTCTAGATGAATGTGTTTGAGGCCATTCACATTCACTAAATTGCCCATACCTCTCCTTCCGCACCACTGCTGATGTCACTCACCTTCAAAGATACCTTTGGACAACTCACCAGCATATAAACTCCATGGCGCATGCAATAACTGCATAATACTATAGTATAGCAAACTAGTTAGGTAGGAGTTCCAATCCTGATTCTGGCAACTGTGTAAATGTGAGTGTTTGTGTGATTGTGTATCCTTGTAGAAACCTGATTTTGTGATCATTCACACTTAAAACACTTCCTGTACCCCTCCTTTATCACTGCTACTCATGTGACTCACCTTCAAAGATACCTTTGGACAGCTCTCCAACATGTAAGCTCCATGATACATGTGATAAGTGCGGAAAAATATAGTAGCAATAACTACATAGGTATGGGGTTACCACCATCTTATCTGTGCTTAGTTTCATCCCATGTGTCTTCAGGTTTGCATTCCATTCTCCTATCCTTTGCTGAAGTTCTAGCTCAGAGTCTGCCTGCACTGCCACATCATCTGCATACAGTAGATATGAACAGCAGTGGGCTCAGAGCTGAACCCTGATGTACACCCACACCCACTCCCACTGGGAACCCCTCTGTGAAGCCGAACACTGTACTTGAGTCATTGGGTCCTTGTACATAGCCTGCACTAATTTTGCCAATGTTTCTGGGACTTCAAACCACCGCAGTACTGCCCAGATCAGCTTTCTTGGGACCTTGTCATACGCTTTCTCCAAGTCTAGGAATGCCCAGTTGGACTCTCTCCTCATCTCTAGTTTCTTCTCAAGTATCATTATCTGTCTCAATGCAAACATCAGGTCAATTGTGCTGCATCCTGATCTGAATCCAAACTGCCCATCTCCCATCTTACATTCTACTACTCTGTGTATCCATTTATCAGTCACCCTGTCCAGAACTTTCATGCAATGTGATAGGAGTTTGATGCCTCTGTACTGCCCACAGTTGTGGATGTCCCCTTTGTTCTTGTACACTGGCATGAGTATGCTTATTCTCCAGGCATCTGGGATACACCTTTCTCTTCACACTGCTATTAGTACCCTCAGGAGACATTTCTCCCCTATCTCACCCAGCATTTTTATCATATCTGCTGCTTTCCCCTGACTTCATCTTCCTTAGTGCTGTTCTTACTTCTTCTAGGGTGGGCTCCTCTTCTTCTCTCATCATAGGCTGTTTCTGGGGCAGTACAGCTTCTGTGGGATTTTCTTCATTCAGAAGCTGCTGGAAATACTCCTTCCATCTGCCTTTGATGTCCTCTGGACTGGTGAGCAGGTTGTTGCTGGCATCCCTTATGAAGAGTGTCTGACTGTCTTCTTTATCTTTCTGTCTTTGCCTTGCAACCCGATATAGTTTCTTTGTGCCCCTTACTGAGTAACTTACCAGAGGTTGGTACAGTGCCTCTGATGCCCTATTCTTTGCTATTGCAACTTCTTTCTTAGATTCTTTGTTAGCTAACGTCCTTCCTAGCCTGGTCAGTCTTTTCTATCTCCGACTTCTTCCTGCACTCCTTCTTTCTTTTGATGATTTACTGGACTTCAGCATTCCACCACCATCTTTCCTTATGTACCTTATTTCCATACCTGGCTCTGCCACAGATCTTTTTTGTATTCCTAACACATGCTGTTTTTAGGCGCTGCCATTCTTCTTCAACTCCACCTATTTCCTCCTCTTCTTGGGGTGCTAGAGCCCTGAGTAATTCCTCGAACTGTTGTACTTTCTCTCCAGTCAACTTCCAGGTCTTCAGCCTGGTCTCTGCTGACCTTAGAGCCTTCTCTGTCCACTGCATGCAGCTGATTGTGGCAACTAGTGTTTTTTGCTCTGGGATGACTGTTTCACTGAGAAGGACTTTGCAATCATGGATTCTACCCCTTACTAGGAGGAAGTCTACCTGAGTTGCATTTTGACTACTCTTGTATGTGATCTTGTGACTGTCTCTCTTTTTGAACCATGTGTTGGCTACTATCAAGCCATTTGCCAGACAGAAGTCTAGAATGGCTTCTCCTTCTTTATTCCTGTACCCCACCCATTTGGACCAAGGCAGTCCTCATATCCTGTTCTGTCTGTCCCGATATGTGCATTCAAGTCACCCATTGTCAATACCTATTCATGTTCTCCTGCTTTATCTAGTAGGTCCTGCAACTGCTGTCTGAATGCACTCTTCCTTACTATCACAACCCTGCTGTGGGACATAGGCTGAGATTATGAATACTGCCCTATCATTACACTGGAGTAGACTGCCATGATTCTGTCATTAATTCTAATGATATTCCTTACTGCCTTCTAAAGTCTATCTCTCACCACAATTCCTACACCATTTCTAGCCTGCCCTCCACCTGTGTAGTAAACTCTGGATTCCAAGCCAAGTGGCTTTGCTGCACTGCCCTTCCATATCATCTCTTGGATGCATAGAATGTCCAGCCTCCAATGTATCATCATGTCATCCACTTCCAAGCTGCATCCTGTCAGGGAACCTACATTAATCGTAGCAATTCTCATTTCATGTGTGGCAGGTTGGTTGGTTTTACATCCAGCTTTCACTCAGCAGAGCTATCCCAGGTAACCAAGGCTGGACAACTTGACACCAGCCAGCCAGTAGCTTATTGACCCAGGGCTGCTGGGCTTTATGGCGGGCATACACTGGCCAATAGGGGCACATATACCCCTTCCACCACTAGCAAGTGTCCCTGGTGTGGGTCAGAGTAGGCCGGGTCCTAACTGCCCATGCCCATTTTTGGTGACATTAGTCAGCATGACTGAATCACCTAGAGCCATATTTTACACCATTGAGTGGCAATCCCTGCGCCAACCCTGCCACATTTATTCTTATAGTTATCATGCAATATTTGATATACCCTACTAATTATAATGCTACATGAGCAGGTCTTTCACTTAGGACTCCTCTAACCCTTTCTCTTTGCCTAAACTCTGATATCAATCCCTAATAAGGAAAGAGTTATCTAAACGGTAGTCCAAACTTCTTGGCTTCACCCCACACTATTACCTTTCCCTCTCTAGTTATTTGTTCCCAAAACTTGGTTCCCTTGCCAGTTTTCTCCAGTAAATTCTAGGTCCTTCTTATTTATTTTCTGTACCACTGTTTGCAATCATCCGAGATAGCACAATTTCATTTCTCCATCTCTGTGTTCACTTAGTTCTTAGAATATTTTCTATAGTTTTATGAATGCAATATTCTGTATGTTGGTTATTATTTTCCTGAAGGATCTCCATCCAAAATCTCAATCTCTTCCTAATTCTTGAATTATACCCCCTGCTTCATCATCATCATTTCTACTTTGAATTATACCCTTCTGCTTGTGTTATGTATTTGATCCTTAATTGTTTATGTCTAGAATAGCCTTTTAAACCATATAATCCTAAATCACCTTGTTCTGTTGGGAATATCAACATATCACACTTAACAGTTGCCTTCTTTTCATCCTAGATAAATTCCTTCAACTCATTAATTAGTACCCACGACATTTCCTCTGGTTGATAAAAATATGCCTGACTGGTATATAAAACTAAATGAATTAAAACATTTGGACTGTCTGTATCTTACTATCCATATCCATAAACAAGAGTTTCTAGTTTTTCAACTTTTGTATTAACTCCTCCCATGTATCATTTGCTGTCATAACGGTAGCCTTTTTTAATCCTCCTAATAAATCTGATTCTATCAGGAATCCAAATGCTTCCATTGCTCTGCTCAAAAAATACCAGCTTACTCTGTCAAATGCTTTCTCTGCATCAAGACCCACAAACATCAGTGGTATGTTCTTACATTCTGCTTCCCTCTGGATCATCATTATTCTATTAATGTTGGCAAATGTTTGTCTCACCTCCACAGAACCACATTGATCCATATTTATAGATTTGACAACACTTTTGACATTCTCTTAGCTAGTATAGACAAAAATACTTTATAATCATGGTTTAAAATTGGAATTGAATTATATGAGGCTGGGTCTATACTCTTGTTAGGTAATGCACCCATTACCACTTTCTTCCAAGATGCTTGACCATCCCCTCCTTTTAAAAATACTGTTAAACAAAATATTCTAGACCTTTATCACTTTCTTCCCTCCTAACTTCCACACTTTCACAGAAATACCATCCGTTCCCAAAGACTTCCATGCAGATTGATTATACATCATCATTTTTATTTCATCTCCTCCTATCTTAGCTATTAGTTTTTGAGCCTCATCTTACTCTAATCTTGGAATTATTAAGTCTTCCATAAATATTTCCATTAGTGCTCTTTCTTGGTTTCCACATTCCTCTGCTTTATAGAAATTATATAACATTTCTGAAGTATACCTCTATAGGATCTCTTTTTACTTTTCTTGTCACTGGTTCCCTAATTCTGGGGCCACCCCTTCCTACTTTCTGTTGCCAAAGACATTGTGCTAAACGTTTTTGTGCTCTGGGGTTGTTATTAGGAAATAGTTGTTTAACAGCAATCTGCCTAAACTCATGCATATTATCCACATGTTCCATTATTTTCTCTTCAACATTCTGCAGTCGTTCCTCCGCTTCTCTTCATTCTGCAGTTGTTCCTCTTTTTCTGCTGTGAGATTCCCCTTATTCTGCAAAGCTTTAAACTTTGTAGGCCCCTCTAAATAATTCCTATTACTTTTAATCATATCTCATTCTCTTGAATTTCTCCCCTATTTTTAAACTACATTTTTATTTTATCCCACTCACTAGCTATTAATGCTAAAGAAATTTCTATCTTCTGTAATAAATCTTGAATAATTTCCACACCCATTCCTTAAATTCTTCTCTTTTTAATAGGTAGGTAGGAAAGTGCTAGTGTCTCATTTGTACTTCATTACCCTACATTTTATCTTAGTTTTTTATTGTTGCATGATCTGACCTAGTTATTGGATGTGTGTTGAAGCTTTCAATTAAATGCACATGTTCTTATGAAATCTAATTTCTGTCTGGTCTAGCCCAGTTTTTGCACCTTGTAGAATAATATGCAAATTTTCTCTCCATTCCTACTACTGAATTCATGTCTTCCATACCAAATATTTTTATAAACGTTTTCAGAAATGTACCCTCTTTTGTTATATTTTCTCTTCTAAGTCCCCCTGATATATCGTCACTGTTAAACATCAAGTTCCAGTCCCACCTATAAGTAATATCCTCCTACTGAAGCTGATTGTTTCTCACAATTTTTTAAGCTCCATAATTGTAGTTTTTGGTAGAATATGAACACATGACAGTGTAACCCCTTACTACTACAAATCTGCCACTGTTGTCTTTTTTCCTCTTCTGTCACTATTAGAGTCCCTCTAGCAATCATAGGTTCATAGGTGTGTACATGACTAATGGCCCTGGAGCCTTTACAAGCCTAGCCCATGGCTTTACCCTGGCATTGTGCCACCTGACCTTAGTTCCCATTGCCTCTGTTGAATAAAGCCACTGGGGTGAATTTTCTATTTCCCATCCACTCATCAAGATTTCTCTTGAAGCGGGCCAGTGAGGTGCTCAGCTTGACATGTATGGAAAGACTATTCTATAGCATGGGCAGTCTCTGGGTTATGAACCTATCCCTCCAACATGTCTTGTTGATTGCAGTAATGAGGTTGAGGTCTCTGGAGCATGTGGTGTGGAGGGACTGGGATTCTTTAGATGTAGCATTTCTAACAGAGCTGGGCCAGACATGGCTTTGTAAGTCCAGCAGAGATCACCTCTAAGTAGGCGATATCGACACAATACCCCACTCAGGTATCATCAAAAAACTCATCAGCTTGAATGTAAACCCATACATCACAAGATGGGTTGCAAACTGGCTAAGTGACAGAACCCACAGGGTCAGAGTTGCTGGAGCCATGTCAGACTCAAAGCCTGTCACAAGTGGTGTCCCACAGGGCTCAGTCCTGGGTCCACTCTTGTTCGGCATCTACTTTTCTGAAGTACAAGCAAACACAGGAGGGTTATGGCTGACAAAGTTTGCAGATGACTGCAAACTGGGCGCCATAGTCGAAAACACATCTGACACAGATATCCTTCAGAAGGGCCTCACAGAAACGGATAACTGGTGCCAGAGCCATGGCCTAAAGTTAAATGCCAAGAAATGCATAGTCATACCCTTCGGGAAAAACAAGGTTACCCCTAGCTACCATATAGGTGGCAATCCACTGAGCACAGAAGAAGTCATCAGGGATCTGGGGACCCAGGTTGACAGTAGCCTTTCGTTTGACACTCATGTTGCTAAAGTAGTAAGGAAAACCTTCTACATTGCCCACCTGATCATGAAGGGATTCACATCTAGATCAAGGGAGGTCATCGCCCACCTGTACTCATCACTCATTAGACCTATGATTGAGTACAATGCCCCATTCGGAATGTATCTGACCAGACACCTGCAGCAGCTGGAAAGGCCCCAAAAGTTCCTCACCAAAAGGATAAAGGGTCTCAAAAATATGTCTTATGCTGCCCGACTGAAAGAACTCCAGCTCTATTCAGTCTCATACCGCTTGCTCAGAGGTGACCTGTGCCTGACATATAAGGCCATGTCAAACCCTGATTTGATGAATATGCTTCACCTCAAAAAATCTAGATCCCTCAGAACCACAAGGGCGGGAGACTTAAACCTTGACACGGTTATTAATAGAACATGCTGGAGGGACAGATTCATCACCCAGAGACTCCCTATGCTGTGGAACAAAATCCCGGTACATGTGAGGCAGAGCACCTCGCTGGCCTTGTTCAAGAGGAATCTTGACCAATGGATGGGGGGTCGCAGATATACCCAAGGGATTACTTCAGTGTCACTGCTTGACAGAGGCACAGCAAAATAATAGGCATAGTTTTATTCAAACTAAAGGGGTGGCGAAAGCCAAATAACTATGGGCTAGGCTTATAAATGCCCTTGGGCAGATAGCCTAGTATGAACCTATGAACCTATGAACCTATGAACCTATGAGACAGACAATAGTTGGAGTTTTTTAAGTCTGTCCATATAGGACAAATGTTTAAGAAGCATTATTACTCTCATTTTTTTGTCTCTGATATTCTGCTGAATGTCCATCCTGAATCATTTCTTCACATGCTCATTTCTTTCCAAATGTGTTTCCTATAGCATTGCTATTTCCACCTTTATTTCTTAAAATAATTCAGTAGTCTCTCCTTTTTGTCTAAAACTGTGTTGATTGGACCTTCATTTTTTGCCATCTTAATCTAAAATTAAAGCTACTCATGCTAAAGCACCTGTTACAGCTTGTGTTCCCACATATACCAATTGCTGTCTGTTCTTTTCTTATCTCTATTCCTCTACCAGATGAGAAAAACAGGTGTAAGCTTTCAGCAAACATTATTTTTAGCCATAAGAAAAAGTGTGCTGGCTATCTCTTATTAAAACTAAATTATGTGCTGTTATACTAAAAGCATTAATGTATTAGGGCTGCTGGGGAAGCTATCTCTTATTTACTTCCCATACTTTCAAATTTTATTTTTCACTGAACTGTATCTCATTGTACCTTTACATTTTTGCATTTCCCTCAGCAAAGAATGCTCAGAACTCTGAAGATTAATTGCTTCTACCTGCAGGCAGCTTTTCTCCATGTAAAAGTAGTCACCATTGAAAAAAAAACAGCTAACAACTTGCAGATGCTTGAAGAAATCATTGTAAATTTCACTCAGAACAAAATGTACCAAAATTCCCCTAGCTAACTGCCTTCAGAGGCAGACTTCTTGTCTGTCATTAAGAACATTTGCTTATGGAAAAAAAAATAGTTAATATCTTTACAGATACAAGAAAAGTAGTAGTTTTATGGCTTTCATCATTTTTGTCTTATTTTTCAAGACTGCTTACTTACAAAAACTTGTTCATAACTTAAGCCAAAGAAATTAATATAGACACTCTCATTAAAACAAGGGAAATTATCATCTTGACATATTATATAATTAGTACAGTTTTACACCCCCACACCCACATCAGCAGCCCTGATTACAGCATTATAGTAAGTTAATCTTGCTTCTGTTCAGCCTTTCTTCTTTTTTTTATACTGTAAAATCTATATTTGTTACAAGTAAAAAAGTAATTTCTTTAACACATACTACAGTCACCGAAAAGACTACAACTTCCCTCCATACACACATTTAAAATGCCCTGACTCCACACTATACCAAACTACTTTACAATATAACATGCAGTTTACATCATGAAATGTTTTATACTAATAAGAATAAAAATTGTTTTGCTTTCCGTTACTTCTTTTCTCCCTTCCTTCTAAAAAGTAAAGACATAATGTGGGTTATATGGTTTACAGTCCACCCATAAGTTTAACAAAGTCAATAAAAGTCCACTCTTTAATCAGCTACTTTAATTTGAAAAGCCATAGTTCATAAATGTAGTTGATGCTTTATAATCTCACATTTATTCATTAATTTTAGTGTTGCTTCTTCCTGATCATCTCATAAGTTCATAGGTCATATGTAGGTACTAGGCTATCTACCCAAAGGCATTTATAAGCCTAGCCAGAATGTGTTGGTTTTCACCGCCCCCTTAGATTAGTTCCCTGTGCCTCTGTCCAGCAGAGCCACTGAAGTGGCTCAACACTAGAATCATCCTTCAAGTCCAGGGTACTCCTGATTCATCTAGACATTTTCTGTGTTTTTTTTCAGTCTGTCAAGCATTTCCTTTAGAACACTGGAAAGGGTTTCACTGGCAGAGTCTCCCTATGAACTTTACTGACAGAAGAATGAAATACAGACTCCCCTTCTGCTTGCTGACTCACTTTTTGTTGGATAAACTTTTTATTTCCTCCTTAGCCTGTTCTGCATCAAATAATGTCTTTGATCCTCCAGAAAAAATATGCTCTGAAGACATCTGGGTACAGCAGCTTGATTCTCACACCTGTCTCATGACATTGTCTGATTGCTGGAATAAATGTTTCTCTTCTGCCTGGTGTACAGTGAATAAAATTTTCCACAAACATTCTGTTGTCTCCAATTTTTAATACTTTTCCCTTCTTCCATAGTTTTGACAGGGCCACCTCTTTCTGCTGGTATGATTGCAGCTTTACTAATACAGGTCTTGGCTGCTTTCTCATGGCCAGGATTGGAAAATACACTTGATGTACCCTTTTGGTGAACAAATCCCACTGTGTAACACGAGTCCAGTTGCTTATTTGTGCTTTAAAAAATTAACAAACTCTGTTACTTCCAGTTTCTGTGATACAGCAGAAAATCTCAGTTTTTTTGAAATACCCCTTCTTAAGAAGCTTTATACTCAGCCAGCTTTTTCCTCATTTTAACCTCAGTTTTTGCAGTTTTATCATTTCAATTGATTACCTAGTTAAAGCTTCTTCTATTTTATTTCCAGTCTTTTGTTATTTGAGTTGGTATATTCCTTCAGTATTTAATTTATTTTAATCATCTCTGAGTACATTCAGTTTATTTTGTCCTTTAAATTACTGAAAGCCATCTTTTGAACCAAAGTTAAAGCTTGAAATGCTTTTCAATGAACAGCTGCAGAATCCTTCCCAATACTGTTTTCTCTTCATCCTTTTTGGTTGATTTTCTTTTAGGTTCCCCAAATGTCTTAATCCAATGCAACATACTTCCTAGCCAGTAACTGAATTTTACCAAAAAACTGTTTCAATGGCACTCCTTTTTCTCATTTTCTGTTTTCACACTTGGACAGCTGAAATTAAGCTGTTGATTGATGTGCAGCCATCTTGAAAGTCCCATGTTTATGAACTTTTGAGCCATTTGCAGTATCTAAGTGTTTCTCTTGTATTTTTCTGCCCTTTTCAATAGGATATGTATGTATGTGAAGATCCTTTACTGTCTCTTGTCATAATGATTTTGCTTCACATGAACAGCGTATTAGACGCTAGTCTGGGCAAAAGTAGAACAAGTATTTAGTAGACTGTTTCTTTATGTGGATACAAATCCTTCTGTTTGCATGGAGGAGAAGGAGGTAGACTTTACCATTGTTGCTGATTTGGACTCCCACCTCCTAAAATTTAGTGTTCCTGCAAGTATTTGGGTTGCTCAGAAGAAGATCAGGTTTCAGCCGCAAAAGCATATTTTGTTAAGTGCTTATTATAAACAGTGGCAAGGTACTGTCTGCTCATCTTGATTTATATTACTGCTATGTCACACAATGGCAACCTAAATCCCTACTCTGGAAAAGAATAGTGATCATCCTTAACCTTATCTTTTTTTTGGAGGGGTGTCTTTCTGGGACTGAGATTGGTGAGTCATTGATGACATATGGCAGATGTGAACTGAAGCAACAATGAGAGCTTGGCTGTGTGTATTAGATAAGGTTTTATGGAAGATGATCAGATTCATTGTCATCCACTGTAGGAGAGGCATGGTGTAATCACCAATGATACCCTACACCAGTAACCTCAGTTACATTAAAGAATATTGCAGAACATAACCCCTGATAAGCCCCTATTCTGTTGTTTTGTGAGTTTTCTGGTATCTTCCATTATAATGTAGTACTGTGCATGACTGAGATACCGCACTTCTTTGCGCAGCCACACTGAGGGATACTGATAATGGAAAATGTGGTATAAACATAAAGACATACATACATGTAAGGAACTGCTTTGTTTGATATGGAAACAAAGCCTACTCCATAGGTATGGGATATTTATCATTCCTATCATTCACATGCAGAGTAAACATTTAAGAAGATTTGTCACCCTGTGCCAGTATGTGGAAAATGAAGGGACTTGGATGGCTTAGGGGAGTGTTTTGCTGTATTAATGAATATATGTGAGACAGAAGTGCTGGAACAAAATGCTTACAGATGTAGAAGGCCTCCATTTTTAATTGCAGGACACAAGAAAGGTAGTAATTTGTATTAACAGTATCTTCACATCTGTTGACAGAACTATGTTTTTGATCTTTAATTATTTGTATTGGAAGTCCTTGTTCCCACTGCATTATAGTTCAGTGTCTGCTCTCTTCCCTTTTCATACTCATTGCAAATAGAATTCCCCCTTTGGTATGTATAAATCAAAGCATAATTCTCAACTTAAAGGTCGCAAAGATACTTTACCAAGAAAAAGGCCTCAAATCCTTCAATTATCCCAACAGATTAGCACAGCTCTCTTTATACTCAGTAGCCTTCAAGGTTGCTCTGAGATGATGTGTGTCACATTTTTGAGACCCAGTCCTATTTCACCGCCTACTTCTTTGCAAAACGAGTTGCCCAAGACCCATAACAGGGACCTAACTGTACACCAAAAAATAAACAAAATTTGCTATAGAGAAAGATTCCTAAGTCAACGTATTTCCAGCCTGTGAAACAAGTTAACATTATAGGTCAAACAAAGTGCTACTTTGTCTACCTTTAAGGCTAGCCTTAACGAGTAGATGGGTCGACGCAAATTTATTGCTCAGTTTGGGAATTGAGCACTATTAAGTGCTTGAAAAGACAGGCACAAAGTTTTATGCAGGTCAAATTAAAAGTTTAACTGGTGAGACATCTTATGCTCTTTTTCTCCCTTCCTTGGTATTGTTATGTTCCTAAGTTAAAAACTTAGTCCTAGTCCTTCAGTTCTAAAAGTATGAATATCTTTTGTGTGCAGCGGTTTACCACTGGTACTTCTAGCTAGAGTTAAGGAACTGGTTTGTTTGATATGGAAGCAAAGCCTTTTGTATAGGTATGGTATTGTCTGGCATAGCTATCATTCCTACCAGCAGTTTCTGTTTATGCATGCACAAGGATTCTGGTCCCTAGAACAGGTATTTGTGGTACTACTAGTTTTAGTAATGTGTAGGAGGTAAGCAAGACAGCGGTGTTTACAATATTTAGGTCAGTCAGGGATCACCACATTGAAAAATTCTAAAAGTCAGAGTATAAAGATGAGGTTTTCTTTTAATGAATTAGAAGGCTTTATTAACTTGTTCAAAAATTGCTTGTATGCATATAGTACAGTCCTCATGTATGGTGGACAGCAAAACTTTTCCCTGATGGTGTCCCTTGCTATAAATGTTAAATTTAACAACAACAGACCTTTCAATCTTCTGTGCTAACAGTTACACAAAAGGTTACAAGCAAATACTTGAAAATCCCTCTCTTTACAAGTTTAAATAATTCCACACAACATCACAGTCACCTAGTGCAGTTAAATGTAAAAGGAAGATTTCTGAGTAGTCTTAGTTACCTCAGCTACCCTTTCACTCCTTACTAAGTAATTGCTTTCAGCACAGCCATTTATTCCACCAAGGTCTACTTAATGTTTTGGTATTACCCTTTATTTTCTCATCTTTAATAATATTCATTATAGCAGATGTTTCCTCTAAGTGAGGAATTGCATGTGATTTCCAATTCCTCATTATTACATTTTTGGTGACTGATAATAATTCCTCAATTAATATTTTATGTGATTCTGAAGTATACCTATGGTTGGACAAAAGGGGCAGCAAGTAGTACGGAACATGATTAAGAGTTACTAATTTGTCGGTAGTGCAGTACCGATATTCATAAATGAATGCCAGTAATGCATTTGAGGTCAGGGATGAAGATTTTCGTATGTCATATAAGATGCAGTAATCTACTTGTCACATATAGATATATGTTTGCTACAATTTTTACAAGAAAGATTTTTTTTCACAACCAACAAGATCACTAGATCAAGGGGACTGGACCTTGCAGACATGGAAATACAGGGAATGAATGTACCTTTTATTTTTTCTCCTCAGCTAAGAGTTGAGGGATGAAAGACTGGGAAACTAAATGCAACAGGTGCAAAATAAGCAACCTACAGTTCTGCTGCAGTCTAGCTTTACTGTCTGGGCACCAGCTTAACATCATATGCTGTTTTTTTCTAAGAGCATTTCTCTTCCCAAGATTTTCCCCCCATCAAATTCTGGAGGTCTGTCTTAAACTCCTGTAATTCCTAACAACACCAGAGAATGTACTCCAAGTCCCCCTTCTGATCATTCCTTCATCTCCAGCAGTTTTGAATTGAGGCTGTTTATGAACTTTTGAGTCATTTGCAGTCATTAATGTAGGGTATTGTCAGTCATCAAAATATAATAACGAGCAATTAGAAAGCACATGCAATTCCTCACTTAAAGGAGACATTCACTATAATGAATATTATTAAAGACATGAACATAAAGGGTAATACCAAAACTCCTGGGAACACTTGACAATCTATTTGGTGTATAGAACTTCTTCAAGCATTTCAACCACAAATTCTATATTTCATGGATTTTGTTATGTATTGGGGTAAGAAGCATACTTTTTGGCATTCTGCATCAGTTAGTTGCTACCCTAGTGCAGTTTCCCATTTCTCTTTCATCGTTAGCATTAGTGTTACATTTAGTTTTAATACTCCCTTATATAATCTAGAAATTAGCCTGCTCGCACTAATCATTTCTGTCTTTGCCTCTACCAATATGTGAACGATTTCTGACATGGGTTCCCTCCTGGTTTCCAGTACACTACAGTGCTAAGTTCTTGTTGATTTTAAGGCCATACACAACATTTTCTCTCCTTCCATAAATCGCGAGTTTTGCTGTGCTAGGTGCCAGTCTCAAATACAGCTCCCTTCATTAACTGCTGTCTTCTATGACAGTTTCTAAGCAGCAGGGAGATTTGCCTCATTCTTCCCCCAGTCCTATAGGGAATATGTCCTCCTTCCATTCTTAATGATGTTTGCTGTTTAGGCAACTTTTCAGAATCCCCCAAATACTGCTCAACATCACCCTGTCTGGTTTCTCTGTACAAGCTCTTTTAAAAATATTTAATTTTGAGACAGTCGGCTCTGTCCTTCCCCAAGAAATGTTATTTATTTATTTATTTATTTGTCTTTGTTGACCGGGAAAATGCAGACTGGTCAAAACCCATTTTCAGCAGAAGCCCGGGGAGAAAAGCTCCACATTTAAGTTGCACATGATATACGTTTAGAATTATAGGGTAAAAACATCTATACATGAGTTTAAATATTTACATGATTTTTATACATTTTTAAATATTTCTTACATGGACATAACATTTTAACACAAAAAACAAGAGGAATTAACATAAATTGACTAATTATTGAATAGAGAAATAAAATACAGTAACAATGTACTCATAGTATGATAGCTGCAGGAAGAGATTAAACTGAGATATTTTTGATAAGTCCAAGAAATATCACTCCACACAAGACTAACGCTACCTGTGCCAAACTCAGTCCAATCACATGAACTAACATAAAAGACACAGTAGTGATGCAGGCAGTAAACACAGCACTAACCAAAATGCAGGAAACAAAGCTGAAAGAACCGCTGCTTCATGAACTTCAAAATTAGGATTTATTGTAACCATGTCTCCTGTTTGTATCACAATAAATCCGAATTTTAAAGTTCATGAAGCAGCGGTTCTTTCATCTTTGTTTCCTGCATTTTGGTTAGTGCTGTGTTTACTGCCTGCATCGCTACTGTGCCTTTTATGTTAGTTTATGAAATATTTCTGAGTTTAGTAATAATTTACAAACAGACAAGTAGAATGTAGCTTAAAAAAGATAAGACAGATATAAAAGGCCAAATTATGGATATGAGCAGGAAGACAAATGGACAGAGGAAGAATTGTAGTTAGTGGTGGGGTATGAGAGAATGATGAAAAGGAAGAGTTTAGGAAATTGTTGTTGTTTGTCTTTTTGGCTTTTCCCGGTTAGGGGTCGCCACAGCGAAACTCCGGTCTGCTAATGATTGGTGGTAGATTTTTATGGTGCTGAGTTGCCAGCCCAATGCCCATCCTTCAGCGAAGGCACGCCCATTCACGCATGTCTTTCGAAGGCCACTCGACTGTGGGGAGGACATGCAGACTCCACACAGAAGGCACTCCAGCTGAGAATCGAACAGGAGAACCTCTTGCTGTGAGGCAACAACACTATCACTGCACCGAGGTTGTACAAGTGCAGTAAAAGGAGAAGCAATAAACTACAAAAAGATTGGGAAGCAAAAAGGCTGTAAGAGTTGGAGAAAAGTAATCTAAGTGAAGCTAAGCAGTTGAGCAGGAAAAACAGAGCCATCTTTGGCATAGGTGATGTTTAAGCAATGTTTTGAAAATGTTTAAGTTTTCTATCTGTTTCAACTGTGTGAGGATTTCATTCCAGAGTTTTTGATGCATAATGAGAGTAAAGAGAGTCTCCACAGTGTTGAATATCTTACTGATATGTAGTAAATTATTGCTAGAGTGAAGGTCTCTAGTGGGTGAATACTATGGTGGGGTATTTTGCAGTGCTAATCATTTGCCTGAAGAGTACAATAGGTTGTGGACAATGGTAAGTTGTGACTATGTCAACTGGTTTGGGAGTTTAAGCCAGTTTAATTGTTTTAATGCAAAGCAGTGATGTGTTTTATAAGGTTGGCTGGTTGGTTGCAAATTTAGCTATTATGTAGTAGCAGGAGGCTAGTTTAGTTTTATATGTAGTGTTGATATTTGTAAGAATATAGGAAGCATATAATAGAGAAGAAAAGGAGTATGTCGCTGTTAAGGTAATTCCTGCTTGATCAGTCAGGTAGTGTTTAGCCCCACAGAGGGAGCCGAGTTTTCTTGATGGAATGAAGTATGTGGTCATCAAATTTGAGGTTGTTCTCTATTATGACTCTGAGTAGTTTAGTTTGGCTTATGGTTTATATTTTTGTGTTATTACTTGAGATGATACGAAATATGTGTTTCTGGTTGAGGTGTTATTTTGGAATAAATAGCATAAATTTGTATTTTTTTTTTTTTTTTTTTTTTTGTGGGGTAAAGCAGCAAGTTAGATTTTTTTAGGCATATTTCAATGTCAGTGAATGATTTTTGAGCAATTTCCCACAATTCTGTTATGGATGGGTCAGAGTAGATAATGGTTGTATTGCCAGAATATTGTATGAGAGTGGTAAGTGTTGTAGTGGTAAAAAGTTTATTTAGGAAAATATTAAATAGAAGGGGACCAAGTACTGACCCTTGGGAACAGCAACAGAGACTGGCTGAAATGCTGAAAGGTTTTGTTGCCATTTAATTACCTGCTAACAACTGCATAAATAACTATGAAAACAGGAGAAGGTGAGGTAAGTGAGACCTAGTGTTGTAAATTCAGAGAGGAGCTTAGCTTTGGAAAGGTTGAGGAAGATTCAGAGAGGAGCTTAGCTTTGGAAAGGTTGAGGAAGATTCAGAGAGGAGCTTAGCTTTGGAAAGGTTGAGGACGATTCAGAGAGGAGCTTAGCTTTGGAAAGGTTGAGGAAGAGTGAAGAAACAAGCTTGCCCTAATTTCTGTGTTGGTTTACTATGTTGGTGAAGTTAAGGAGGGCAGTAGTAGTAGTGTGGTTGGGCCTGAAACCATGCTAGGTGTTAGAAAGGAGATTGTGTTTGGTTATATGTTTCATAAGCTGAGAATGAATACATTTCTGAAGGATTTTAGTCAGGGGTGACAGGACAGCAACAGGTCTATATTTTGTTAACTCACTTGAAGTACCTCCTTTGTAAAGGGTTATAATAATGGATTTTTCCCATATGGATGGGACATAGTTTTCAGTTATTGATTGGTTAATTAAAATGGAGACAGGGAAGGCTAGTGCTTCTGCACATGTTTTGAGGAACTCGTTGAGAAGGTTATTGGTAGCTGAGGTTGTTGCTTTTAACTTGGCTAGTAATTTTTTTATGGTTGATGTTGGGGCAGGCTGAAAACAAAAAGACAGTGTGCTGCTGTTGAGAACAGATGGAAGTTAGAGGGATACAGAGAGGTGGTCATTGATTAGTGATAGAACTGACTGGATAAAAATCAGTGTTGAACTGAGAGGCAATGGACTCTTTGTTGTTTAAAGTAGAAAGACATGGCGAAGTGGTATGGCCGTGGTATAATAGTTTATTTAGAGAGGAACAAAACAGGTTGTTTTGGTGCTTTTTTTTGGAGATTACTGTAGTATGGTTTGAGACATCTAAAATGTCTGTAGGCATGTTGTGTTTTACTCTTATTCCATTCTTTTCATGCTTTATTTCTTTGTGGCCTGAGCTGTTAGGTCTCTTTTGTCAGCCATGGCACTATGGTAGATTTTACCCTTCTTGTCCTAATGGGACAAGGCTGTAATAAATGTGCCTTTGTCAAATTTGGTTAAATTGCATACTTGTTTATAGATTATTTGTTTGGGTGAACCTGAACACGTTGTTGTCTGATTACATAGGTTGGGAAGTAGTCACTTAGAGTATCTTGTAAACGGACAGAAGTTTTTATATTACAGGGTTTATTTGATAATATAAACTCCAGTATGGACTGCCTATTTGTGCTTTTGTTGATTCTGGTGGGTCTATATTATGTTATCGAAAAGACAGGTCAGTGAATGGCACTTACATCGAAAATGCCATTCAGTGAATTTGCTCTTCTGGGGGATGCCCCTCCCCCGATAATTATATATATCAACTCCGAGATCTCACTACAGTGGGGAAAGGGCACATTTTCTGATCTTTACTGTACCGTGATCTCAATATGAAGAGTTCGCTGAACAGCATTTTGGATGTAAGTGCCGTTCGCTGACCTGTCTTTTAGATAATATAACACAGATCCGATTCTGCTGGTGGAGCTTATTTGTTGGGTGAAGCCAAATAGGTGAATAGAGTTCTTGGGGTTGCTGCTGTTTATGGATTGCCAATATTAAGGTTACCTTAGCTGAAGGCTTCCAGAGGATGCTGTCAGATATCCAGTGGGGATATTTTTGGCTGTGGTAATGTTGCCTGGTGGGTGAGTGTACAAAGCAATAGCAGTTGGCTTACTGTCATTGTGAAATGAGATGGTGAGAGTTTAGATGTGGGTAGTAGAATGTGGAGGTTTGGTAAGAAGATGGCTGTGTGGTATATTAATGAAAGGAGTGGTATGAGAACTGCAGAGAAAGAGGTCTGGTAAAGGGTGGGGAGATGTTTGCAGGGTAATATATGGATAGTTAAGGTAGCGGAGAGTGGTTAGGTTGTGTGCAAAAGATTATATGGTATGAGTTTGTAGGCAGGGGAAGGTAAAGAAGTGAGTGGTGTATAGATGAGGGAAGAGACATGCAGTCCAAGGTAGTACCTATAAGTAGTAATATGAGTATGTAAAAAAAAATGCTTTTGTGGTATTGGTATGTATTTGTGTGTGTGTGCGTGTGTGTGCATATGGTTGATAAATGTGTGTGTGTGTGTGTGTGTGTGTGTGTGTGTGTGTGTGTGTGTGTGTATATATATATATATATATATATATATATATATATATATATATATATATGGATTCACTTCAGAAGCTCGAATTTACAAAATCTCGAACTTCAAATAACCGAAACCAAAACATCGAGTTTTGTAAACTCGAACTTCTGAAATAAAAAAAAAAAAAAAAAAAAAAAGACAAACTTCGCTTGCCCCCCTGCACCCCCCATGTGGGGGGCTGTGCCCCCCACACCCACCCTACTTAAATATACCAACTCCAAGATCACGCTAGAGTTGGGAAATGGGAAATCTCCCGTCTTGCGCTGTATGCGGAAGCGCAAAACGGGAGATTTCTCATTTCCAGTCAACACCACACAAAAAAAAAACATTACGTACACACAGAGCGTACAAGAATCCTTACCTCTGTGTGTATGCAATGTATTAAGGTAAGTAAACTTTTATTTTTCAACACTACACATATTCGATTTACTGAAATCTCGATCATATGGTCTCGACCATACGAAATTCGAGATTTCAGTAATTCGATTATGTGAAGTGTACCTATATATATATATATATATATATATATATATATATATATAGATAGATATATATATATATATATATATATATATATATATATAAGATCACTACTAAATCCCGAACACACATAATACTGAAGACCGGAATGCCGAAACTAATATCACGAAAGACAACAATACCGAAAGTGCAAAATCATGAACCACACTATACAGAAATATCATTGCAATGTCCACAATTACACTTTATCATGCTATCAGGTTTAATTTACTATAAAGGGTGTACGTTATCTTTAAGGTGTCATACAACAGCTGATGTCATCACCATGTCTAATGACCACTTCAATGTGCCCGGCGTTGTTAGAGAACTTTATCACAGAGAGCAGTCTCAAAAGTCAAAACATATCTTAATCATAGATGGTTACATATGTCATTTAGAACAAAAAAACAAATAGGCATTACTGGTGCTGTAAACTGAAATGTACTGGCAGTTGCAAAGGCAGAACAGTCACCAAATCACTCTTTGAAGGTGAAAAGTTATTAAAAACAATGGCACATAATCATGTTGGTGATCCATTTGAAGTACAGAAATACAATGTGTGTGGTAATTTGAAAGAGAAAGCATCCTTATCTAGAGATACTCCATGCATGTTGGTTGATGATGTGATGGCTTCTATGTCTTTATAATGTGTTCTTAGTTTACCTTCTAGGAAAGTACTGCTTCAACAAATAAGGAGGGTACGTTGTAAAGTAAGTGATACATCACATGTTCCCAACCTTACCCTAGAAACAGTAGAAATGAGTATTTTTCCTTCTCAATCTGGTACATTCATTGAAAAACGAATGTCAGGTCCTATATCAGGAAATACCACTGTAGTAAGTAATCTTCCTGATCTTAGTCTTACAACAATTTGGCTTATGGATGGAGCATATTTCTGTAAAGGAGCACTTTATCTCCAGTTATATAGTATACATGGTATAGTGAAGTATGCTGGATATAGTAAGTCTGTACACCTGCTCTGTTGTCTAATATCTAAGAAATTGTGAGCGTACAACATGATGTGGCACTGTATACTATACTTGTTTTCGTTGCATGATTTTCAAATAACATTACAGTTTATTCTATGTGACTTTGAAGTATCCGAGATTAAGAGTATAAGAATGAATTTCAGTGATATTAAATCGAAGGGATGCTTATTAAACTTTGGACAGAATGTGTGGAGAAAGGTGCAACAGCTTGGTTTAGCCTCATTATATAATTCTTCCTACATGTTTCAATTGGCTGTAAAATCATTGGTTACTTTAGATTTTGTGGCTGAAGCTAATGCTATTCCCACATTTAATATGCTTAAAGAAACATTTCTTGAGAATGGGAAAGAACTTGTGAAGTATTTCTCAGATTGGTATGTGTTGGGTCAGTTGCATAAGTTCACTACTAAGTCTGCCACAATGACGGGGTTCTCTGCTTTATTCCCTATCAACTTTTGGAACATCTCTAAACTTAATAGATTATTTTTGCCACGTACACAGAATTCAATGCAGGCATGTTATCGTAATTTATGATGCATCTTAGGGAATAGGGCAACTGATTTGTCAGTACTAATGACAGCATTATCTAGTGAGCAAAATTGTGTTGATGGACTTCGAGAGAGACTTACCGCAGGCTGTCCACCATCTCCAAAGAAAGAAAACTGATTGCAAGACATAATTTCCAGAGTGTATTGGAAAATCAAGAGGAGTATACGTGCATCGAGTTGGTATAGGCAATAGCTTGATTATTAAACATGTGACTATAAAATTGCTGTTGTATCACTGCACAAAGGGTTTAAACATGATGACTCTGGATGTCTACATTTAGGATTTGTTGTTTTTGCAAAATATGTTATTATATGTTACATGTTGTTTGTTGGAATTCTGGTTATTTTTCGATTAATTTACAAATATGCACTACTTTCAGGTGATGGTAACTTTTGTACATGTGTGGGTGTCTTTGAACAGTGTATTTATCATATTGAGTCCCTGTACACATGACATCAGATTTAACGGTCATCAGATGGGTGATTTTTGGTATTTTGAGCTGTCGGTATAGTGTGGTTCGTGATTTTGCACTTTCGGTATTGTTGTCTTTCGTGATATTAGTCTCGGAATTCCAGTGTGTTCTGGATTTAGTAGTGATCCCATATATGTATGGATATATATATATAGATAGATGTGTGTGTGTGTGTGTGTGTGTGTGTGTGTGTGTGTGTGTGTGTGTGTGTGTGTGAATGGATGGATAAAGGTGTTGGTAAGTAGGAGTGTGTATGGAAAAAAGGGGGTTGAGAATCTCTGTAAAGAAAATGTTAAGTTTCTGGAATGGGCTACAGGAGGAATTGACAGAGGATAGAAAATGGAAGAGGGTTTTTAATGTATATGTCTTTAAGAGGTGGGTAATATGTACTAAATTGTAGGAAGACTTAAGGAATAATTGTAATGCTCCAGGGGCTACAGAATTGGGGGTGGGAGACAAGCAAAGTGGGCAGACATAAATAATCACCGTAGCAGGAGACAGTCAGTCTATGCAGGCAATTTTGGCATAATTAATGTTAAAGACACCCATTTAAAATCATGTACATTGCTAATTATGGATGAAAATGCATAGTTATTAGTTGGGGACATGCAAACCCATTCCTAACCCCAATTAAATTGGCAAACAGTAGATAAACTATTAAAGTGAGGAGCAGTTATAAGCCTTTCCTTAGCCTGAACTGATGCAGTTCCTTTTACAAACAATTAACTGAGAAGATGCAAGCCTTCCTAACAATTCATTTAACAGGGATTGCTAGCTCAGTTACCAAATAACAATAAATGCAAAGAGGAGAGTTAACTTGTATTTGTAATTTTACATGCCTTTTCAAAATTGAAAAAGGAAAGTAGACCAATATGATCTTAATGTGCCAAACCCAGCTAAACCACTGGACATATATACCTTAAAAGGGAAGTTATTAGAAATTAATTATTACAAGATATTAGACCTGCGGATAATCTTTTTTCATATGTTCTCTTTTATTGATCTTGGTTAACCGATGGAAGCATTCATGTAAATAGTGTACATATGTTGTAGTATTGTTGTTAGAAGTATTATTTGGGAATTATCTGTTTTTCTTTTTGTTTAATGTTGTACGAATAAGTGGTAAAACAATAAAGATTTATTATTGAAAAAAAAAAGAAAAAGGAAAGTAGAATGTTGTACTCAGGGGGTTCAGTTACACGTGCAAAACCTTGTGTTCCGCATTGAACAGAAGAGGCTCTGCTGTGCGATTCTTTTTGATTGTCTCATATACAAGCATACGAAAAATTCCAAAGCAGAGGCTGTTTCTTCAGGCTTTTTACCAGCTATTTCTGTTTAATGTGGAACTGCCTGCTGGTCTTTTTTAGTCTTCACTTAGCGTGAAGGACCTTTTTTTTTTTTGATCCCTATCTGCCCCTTTCCGAATCTGGCAACCCTGGTTCTAGCCTCAGTTGCACTGCTCTGTGGTACTATTTTAAATACGTGACAGCTAAGCCCAGTATTCAACAGACAGAACCATTTTCTCCCAGTTCACTTTGTTTTTTTTTTTTTTTTTTTATCATCCAAGAGGAATGTTTTAATTTCTTTGTGCTCTATCCCACCTTCCTGCATCATGAGTTTACAAATACGCTTGCCCTACATACAGGATTAGCAATACAATAAACATTGTTAAGGTTTAGATTTTGTTACCTAGGTCTAGAGACAGTAGCTTCCATTTCTTAAAATAGCAGCTATTTTTTCCCTTTTTTCATTCCACGCTTCACCTGGTGCTCATTTGATATCTCTAGTAACCCATATGCCCTGGTTCTGTATTATGCAATGCCCCCATAAGAAAGGATACTGTTGGACTAACTCATGCTAGAGAATTTAATGAACTAGTATTAATTTTCTGGCCTTATATTTTAACAAAATGTTGTAAAATCTTATAAAAGCATACAAAGGTACCTTATGTCATTATCTGGATCGGTCAGGTATTCTGTCACATCATCTGCAAATAATATTGTTCAAGTTTCCTGTCCCACTCTTAACCCTGGATTCCCTTCTGCTGTACCTTTACAGCTAAAAATTCTAAGTACAGAGCAAAGAGTATTGTGGAAAGTGGACAGTCCTGCCTTATATCACTATATAACATGATCTCCAACAATAATACAGGAAATGGCATCCTGATGTATCTGCTTAATCAGATCTATAAATCCCTCTATTATTTTGAATTTTTTCATCACCTCCCCAGCGAAAATCCCAATGGACATGATCAAAGGCTTTCACACTGTCTAGGCTAACCAGTAATAATGGGTTATTTTGCTTCTGTGCTCCATCTTCTTAATACATTATCATGGGTCTTTCTATCTGTAATAAATCTGTGCTGATCCAGTTGTATTATATTTGTCATATTTTTGGTCAGTTTAGTCACTAGAATGACATTGCTGTCATGATTCATTACAAATATCGTTCTACACAAGGATTTTTATGGGGTCCTTGCTTTCTTTATGTATTAGGGATATCGCTGCTGTCTTCCATGACACAGAAATCTGCTTTTCTCTTAATACTCTGTTAAATACTCCATAGCAACCTTCAGTAATTTTGTCTGTTCTCTCCTTTCACAACTCATTTGGGATCACAGCCATCCCTAGTGATGTGCCCCCTCTTGCTTTCTAATATGTATCTTTCTTTCTTCCACTATTAGTGGTTTCTTTAACACTTCAGTCCACCCACCCTGCCACGTCTATCTATGGCAATATAATATTCTATTGCCTTGCGATTTATGTGAATTACTCCTGACTGTGAATCCCTCGGTTTTCATACTCTGCTTTTTTTGCTGCCACTATTTGCATTTTGATTGAGTTTTCAAAATAAAAATTTTTAAGCAAAGCTATTTTCAGTTCAGATATTTTTAACAAACAATTATGAAGTCTTTCTTTTACCTCCCTGATATACTGTCACTGCTTTTGGTCCAAATGGCCACATTTTTGTTGTAATTCTGCTAGTTTTCTTTCATCTATCAATTAAATGCTATGCCTTACTCTCCACAACCTCTGCTTGCTTTCCCTGATATTCCTTCTTAGAACTTCTTCAAGGTTTTCCAACTTTAGAATAATATCCCCTTCCAGTATGTCCACATTGCTTTATACATTATCTAAGGAGAAGGCATATTGTGTACTGTATGTTCATAAGTAAGTACTAGGCTAGCTGCCATTGTGGGTCATTTTAAGCCTAGCCAGTTTCCCTTTTTGCGCTGAAAATAATCTAGCCTGTATGGTTATACACTGTCTTTACCCATCCCGTGGTTGATAACTATATATTACCCCTGAATAACTGGGATAATCCCATAGATAATTTCAGGGTATCCCTGCATGAGATAAAGCAGTTAGGAGCTGCCTCTGTCAATTTGTAGTACAGTGGACAGTCCTGAGGTAAATTTTCTGTTACCCATCCATAGAGCTATGTTGTGCTTGAATAAGAACAGGGATGAATTTTGTTTTAAGTGGATTGGGATTCTGTTCCAGAGCAGCAGTATCCTCTGTGAGATATACTTTCCCTCCAAACTGTTCTGTTGCTGTTGCAGAAGAGGTTTAGATTCCTAGGCCAAGTATTTCTGATACCATTTGTTGATGTGCAGTAAATCCATCAGCAATGGGGTCAGAGGATGCCTTGTATGTCAGACACAGACCATAACTTAGCAGTCTGTAGGATATCAACTATAGGGCTATAGTATTCTCCCCTGTATCTCTGGTTGGAAATCTCCACTGCTTTACACTGGATCACTCATTGGGTATCCTTAGAGTCAATGAATAGGAACACGGTCTGAAATTATTACTGGGTGGGTGAAATAACCCCTAGCAAATACCTATATTCTACAGAAATATCCATCCTGTCCAGTCTAGGTTTTGTGCCATATTTGCTACATTAAAAGGTAAACTGCCTATATCCCAACGTATGGCCTATTAAGTCCTCTACTTAATATGCTTTCATATAGGACTTTTTAGTATACCACCTCTGGTTCTAAAATCTGCTATCACTGATCCCCCCCCCCCCCACACACACACACACACATTTCTCCTGTCTGTAATTAGGTTCCATTCCCTGGCCATTATTAGCATGCTTTGGTAAAACATGCATAACTTGCTTTATCTCCTGCTTCCCCACGTTTAGAAGGAGATATACACTTCCATAGTTATACAACATCCAAGCCAGTATCCTGTCCCTTAACATCCCTTTTACTCACCTCAATCACTAGTGAGCAGCTCTTTCTTTTAGGATTATTACTCCCCTTCTGCCCTGGGAAGCTTCTCTAAACCCCCTTCTGTATTAGCCTATGGTGCTCGTAGGTTCACAGGTTCATAGGTGTTTACTAGGCTAATGACTGCAAAGGCCTTTTTAAGCCTAGCCATGCATCCCAAATCTCTGCCAAGTCCCGGTACCCTTGATAAATGTAAGCAGGGGCTTGGGAGGTGAACCATTTACAGGCTGCCTGTGTCCATTAAAGACATAGGTGCCAAATCAGGGATGAATTTCCAGTTCCCTATCCAATTGTCCAAGTTGCACTTCATTTGGGTTAGGGAGGAATTCTGCTTCACATGGATTGGGAGCTTGTTCCAGAGAAGGGGTAGTCTCTGGGATACATACATGTCTCTTCAGCAGGTCCTATTTATAATCACAGACAAAGTTTAAGTCTTTAAAATGGGTAATTCTGGTGTGGTTTGCTTAGTGGATATGCAGGCAGTCCATTAGAATGGGGTCTGATAATGTCTTCTAATGCCAAGCATAGATCTCCCATCAACAGCCTGTAGGAGACAAAATGCAGGGATAGGGCCTTGAGGTGGTCTACATAGCACATGTTACTTACTCCCTGTATTCTTTTAGTGAGGAATCTCTGTAGACACCCAGTTGTTGGATATGTCTGGTTAGGTACATACCAAAGGGGGCATTATACTCAATGATAGGTCTGATGACTGCCAAATACAGTGGAACAATGACTTCCTTGGACCTAGATGCCATACCTTTGTTTATAAGTTGTACAACATAGAATGAGTTCCTCACTACTGTAGATATGTGATAGATTACTTTTCTATATTTTCTGCAACATAGGGATATGTGGGGACAGCAACCATTTGTAGTATTTTTGTCATTTTGCTGTGCTCCGTCTAACTGCTGACATTCCAAGAAAATATTTTATACTCATTTCTAACCTTGCTAACCCAGTACTCCTTTCCCCTTATCTTTGCTTTGCACTTCTCTGACAAGTAGCTTTCTTTTATAGGTTCATAGGTAGATACTAGGCTATTGGCCCAAGGGCCTACATAAGCCTAGCCAACAAGGTTCCCTGGCTTATGCCACCCAAGAAAGTTATTTTCCTGTGCCACTGTCGAGCAGAGACACAGAAGTGATCCCTGGGGTGTATTTCCTATTTCCCATCCACTCATCAAGATTTTTCTTGAAGAGTGTTAATAAAGAACTTTGCTTGACGTAGATGGGTAGCCTGCTCCAGAGTATGGGAAGTCTCTGGGACAGGAATCTATACCTCCAGCATGTCCTGTTTATTGTGGTCTCAAGGTTTAGGTCCCTAGAGCGTGTAGCTCAGAGGGATTGGGATTTCTTTAGGTGTAGCATGTCCAACAGCTCTGGGTTTGACATAGCTTTACATGTTAGGCAGAGATCACCTCGGAGTAGGCGATATGCTACGGAGCAAAGCTGTAGTTTTTTGAGATGGTCAGTGTAGGGCATTTGTTTGAGGCCAGTAATCCTCTTTGTGAGGTACTTCTGTGACCTTTCCATCTGCTGCAGATGTCTTGTGAGGTACATTCCAAAAGGGGCATTGTACTCTATAATGGGTCTAATGAGTGTAGAGTAGAGAGGAACAATGACCTCTTTTTTCCTGGATGAGAACCCTTTTATGATGAGGTGTGCCAAGTAGATGGACTTCCTGACTACTGTGGTGATGTGACTATCAAAGGCGAGACTACTGTCCACCAGGGTACCAAGGTCTCTTATCACACATTCGGTGTTAAGTAGATTGCTGCCTATGTGGTAGTTCATGAGTACAGAGTTTTTACCAAAGGGGATGACACTGCACTTTTTGGCATTGAGCTTGAGGCCATGGCTCTGACACCAGGCATCTGTCTCAGCGAGGCCCTTCTGTAGGATGTCCACATCATTTGGGGACTTGACTATGGCTCCTAGTTTGCAGTCATCTACGAACTTCATTAGCCAGAGGCCTTCTGTGTTAGCCTATACTTCAGAGAAGTAGATACCAAACAGGAGAGGTCCCAGGACGGAACCCTGTGGTACTCCACTTGTCACTGCTTTGAGGTCAAATTTGGAGTCTGCAACTTTTACAGTGTGGGTTCTATCAGTGAGCCAGCTGGCAACCCATCTTTTGATGTAGGGATTTATACCTAGTTTACTGAGATTAGCTATAATTCCAAAATGGGGGATGGTGTTGAAAGCCATGGCGAGGTCAAGATAGACTGTGTGCCCTCATCTACGGCTTTGGTGACTGCCTCAAAGAAGTCAATCAGGTTTAGGAGGCATGATCTGCCTTTCTCAAACCTGAACTGGGTGGGATCCAGAGTTTGGAGGTTACCAATGTCTTTGTTTATGAGTTCCATGATGATACGTTCCATGGCCTTGCAGACCAGGCTCGTCAGGCTAATAGGTCGATAGCTCCCGGGATCAGTGGTGACTCCCCCTTTGTGGAGTGGGATAACTGTTTCTGTGTGCCATTCAGTGGGCACAAAGCCTGATGTGGGGCTATTATTGAACATGGTGCTTAAGTGGGGAGCCAGTTCGTTCTGAAGTTTGTGTAAAACGCAGCCTGGGATGTTGTCCGGTCCCATGGATGCCGTGATATTGGCTTTAGAGAGTGCAGATTTTACCTGCGTAGTTGTGATTACAGGGACTCTGCATTCTTCCTGTATAGATATGGGGTCTTTAAGGGGTGAGGGGGGGTAAAGTTAGCACTGAACCTATCGGCCAGGATACTGGCAGTATCAGTTGGTTCTGTAATTTTCATGCCGTTGTGCTGTAACTCAGAGCAGATCTGGGTGTTGCCATCGAGATTCTTGACATAGCCATAGAATGCTTTGTGGTTGTCATTAGAATTAGTGGTGATTTTGTTTTCATAGCTAGCTTTGGAGGATCTTATAAGGGATCTCAGCTTCTTACTGAGGCTGACCAGGGAACTCTTCTACTCATGGGATTTTACTCTCTTTTGCAACAGTTTCTTCCTTCTGTTGTACAGTTTGTTTATGGCAGGGGTCCACCAGATTGGCTTCCTTTTTTTGGAGGATAGCATCTTGGTTCTGTTTAGGATAGCACGATCCATGCACTCGTGTAAGTGCTTATAGAGTGCATTTGTGCAGGATTCAGCAGTTGTAACTGTATTGTCCATCTGCATGGGTGTCATGAAGTTCACCACTTCTGTCTTTAGAAGCATTAAGTTGGCTTTGGAGAAATTTTTTACTGTGGTTTCCTTAATGGGGGCGGGATGTGGATATCAAGGGTGATTAGCTTATGGTCAGATCCGACCAACAAGGAGTTGACTTCAGGTGTGGAACACCGGTCACTCATGTTGGTAATGACTAGGTCTAGGATATTGTTGCCCCTGGTGGGGGTGTGGATAAGTTGATCCAGGGCTTTGGAGTTTATGAATTCTAAAAAGCATTGAGCTAAGGAGTTGTTACACGAGTAGTTTTTCCAGTTAATGGCGGGGTAGTTGAAGTCGCCCATTATTGGGGTGTTTGGTTGAACCCTAATATTTTCCAGTACATTAAGAAAAGAGGAGTGGGAATCCTGGGGTATGGTGGGGGATCTGTAGCAAGCTACAATTTGGATTGCAGTTTTGCCCAGAGTTAGTAGCACTTGGATAACCTCGGATACATTATGCTGAGCAACTAGCCTGGAGGTGTGGATATCCTTAATGAATATGGACACACCTCCACCTTTGGTGTTTCGGTCCAGGTTACGTGGCCGAAAAGTGTGGTATGAGTTATAGCCTGGTAGTGCAGGGGTGCACTCTGGAGCCTTGAACCCGGTCTCAGTCACTGCACAGATATCGATGTTCTCGATTTTAAGGAGTGCCTCGAGTGAGTGCATTTTGAGATTTAGACTTATAGCATTGAGTAGCATTACCCTCAGTTTTTGCTTGCCTGTTCCTGCTATGGTGGTGAATTTGTCATTTGAACCTTGCCTAAAAAAGACACTATAGGGGCAGGCCATCTGTGGCAAAGCATCATGGTCTGTCGACCATGTCATCCCAAGCAGACAGATACTGGATCCCCTTAGAATGACACCAGAAGCTTAGACAGTTGTTGAAGTCAATCATTTTGTCCTTGTACTGCGGTATCATTCTGGGCAATGGCAGAATGCTACTCAGGGCTAGGGTCATACCTGCCTGGGCTACAAGATCAGAGAGCTCTTCCATGTCTCTTTCCCCCTCCAACTGCCTCTTACACCCCTGCAATATGTTTTTCTGAAAAAAAATAGTAGTTTCTGCCCTCTTAAGTAACACAAAGCTACGAATCTGCATGCAGAACCCAGATAAACACACTCTAGCTATATAAGTAACAGTTTCAGATTTTAAAGTCCCTTCCTCCAAGAATTCACTGCTCCATGTTTATTCTGGCATATCAGAGTGTTTTTATATACTCATTAGTGTCTTGCCTCCCATGTCAGCCAATTCACTTTGCACTCATTTACAGATTCTTCTAGTACATTTCAGCTCTTGCCATTACTGACTTCCCTGCTTTTCCTTCATTAGTTCCACTTTATAGCACACTCCCTCTTATTCATCCTCTCTTTAACTGGCCTCCTCTTTAACCACCCATCAGATTTCTGCAATACCCCTACCAAAGAACAACAGAGAAGAACAGCATTTCCATCCCTTCTGGGCTAAATAATGACAGGCATTTGAGGTTTAGACTTCATATTTATTAGAAAAATGCATAATGACACAAATCCTGTTATTCTAGCTGATTTATAACTTATAAATGCTATTTTGTATGCATTTTTTGATTAACCAGACATTTGTTTATCCAGCCTAAGGTCTGGTCCCAGAGAGACCAGATAAGAGAGAGTCTGCTGTATTCATTTTCACCTCTCAAACTTTCCACCCGGACTGTAACTCATGTTAGCTTATCTTTACGTCTTTCCTTCCTCCCCAACAATTAAGTTGCTTAAGATGCCAGGACAGAGTTGGTGGTTGACTGTAAGTAAATCCAGCTCCTCTTCATTATGCAATTGGCTCCCCCATATCCTTTTAAACACTGTACGTATGCTTAGGTGTACCCCATTACAGCAAACATTCCAAATTTGTAGACAGAAGCAGATTTCTTGTCATTCTCAGAACTACTTCTATGTCCCTCAGTAATACTGTCAGCCTAATCAATGGATGAAATACAAATCTTGAAAACAATAGCTAAAAAAAAAGTCACTGTCCATGCTAGCATCTGTAACATATGATACATTGCAATTATAGCCCACTGTTATTGCCTTATGACAGCTAATATTCAAAGAATGCAATGGTCCTCAGGAATTAAAATTCAATCTGCATTTCTATTGGCTGTGCTTTAGCAGGTGTCCTTATTTACAACAAGGAATCTTGTATTTTTTGGAGCACCTGTTAATTTTGCACTGCCTGTCTTCCATTTTTCTCTTAAAGAGTGGAAAGGTATTTGTGTGGACTTTCTCCCCCCTGCCCCATCTCTGTTATTATCCCTCCGCAATCCTCAGTTCATCTTCTATTGCTGCTCTAACATTAGGGAGACATATTGAGTCTGCTGTCCTAACATCAGGGAGACATCTTGAGTTAATAACTCCCTCACTATGTGGGATCTAAGAAAGTTTTGGTACTTGTAGAAAAAAAATTAATATCACAGGGTAAATTTATTTATTGGTATTTGTTTACCAGAAAAGTCCACTGGGCCAAGATGAGCCCATTTTCAGTGGAGGCCCAGGGAGAAAAGCTTATGTAACTAACAAAACAAGTACAAAAAAAATACAGAAATTACATTAAAAAAGTTTTAAAAATTTGCATAACATTTTCATAAAAAGGATTTCCATAGAATGAAATAAACCTGCTACAAACTTCCTAACATGAAGGTTGAACATATTCATACTACAGGGGTACAATAATAACATGACATAGTGCAGAACAAAAACAACTATATCAGGATTAGACTGTTGTACGCAACAAGAGAAGCATAGTATGATAAGGCCTTCAACAGAACAACAAAGCTGAATATATGAATGTATAATACAAGTTAGAAAGGCAAACAGCAGTTACTTTATAGAGCAACAGGGGAAGAAGGTAAGAGAGAAAAGAGTAAAAAGAGAAATAGAGAGAGAGGTGGAAGAGTGAAAAATATATAAAGAGTGGACAGAAAGGAAGACGAAATAGGGAAAAGAAAGGAGGAAATGAGGGAAAAAGAGGTAATGGAACTAATAGGAGACATGAGGAGGAGTAGAGAATATAAAAGGTAGTCAGAAGAAAAAGAAAAAATTATTAGCAAAAGCTAGGGGTAGACAGTTTCAGGGTTAAATTGGTAGATTTAAGTAATGGCTGAGTGAGTAGTGGAACAGGTGCAAGTCCACTTGGAGAGAAGATGATTGTGTAGTGCAGTTATAAAGTTGGAAGGGCTTTGTTGTAAGTGGATAGGAGGAGGTGAATTATTCCATAGTTTAGCAATGCTCCATGAGTATAATAGTCGACCTGCAGGTAGCCTGGGTTCATGAATTTGGACAAGATATTGGTGTTCAGATCGAAGAGGCCTAACAGTATTATAGAGGGTGAATAAGGACCAGAGTGCAGGGCAGGTTTGAGGTTTATATATCAGTTTATGTGTAGTTGTGAGATGGAGGAGTAGGTGGTGGGGGAATTCCAGCCATTGTAGTTGTTTTAGGGCAGTACAGTGATGGCTATTAGTGGCAAATTTAGCAATCTTGTTATAGCATATTTCTAATTTTGTTTTCAGGGAAGACTGCAGGTTGGTTAGTAAAGGAACACCATAAGTTAGATAGGGTAAAATGTAAGATAGTGTTAATGTTTGTTTGGAAGAGAGGGAAAGGAACTTTTTATGTCTATAGAGAAGCCCGAGTTTTTTGTGGGTCTTGCTAATATTGTTTTGAATGTGAAGATCGAATTTAAGGTTTTCATCAATTATTACTCCTAATAATTTAGTAGAGGTTACTCGATTTTAGTGGAGTTAAGAGAGAGTATTTTGACTTTATTAATAGGAGTACAGTAGAAAATGTGGCTTTGGTGTGTTGCTTTGATATATCTGGGTTGTGAGCAGAGCAGACTATAGTGGAGTTGTCTTAGTAATAGTCTAGGGAGCCCTGCTCGATAGCTTGGTGGAGATTGTTGATAAAACTGTTAAACAAAAGTGGGCCTAATACTGAGCCTTGGGGTATGCCTGTAGGGTTATGAATGTAGTGGGAAATGGAGTTCTGCTATTTAACAGCATTTTCTCTGTTAGAGAGGTAGCTTTTGAACGAGATACATTATTGAGCAGATAGACCTATACTGGAGAACTGGAAGAGGAGGATAAGGTGAGAGATGGTATCAAAAACCTTTGATAAGTCCAAGAATAGGGCTGATACAATGTTTCCAGTGTCACTGGCTTTGTTGACTATGTCTAAGAAGAATATTATGAAAGTAGATGTGCTATGTCCTGGACAGAAGCCATGCTGCATGGGGGATAGAATTTTGTTCTTTAGAAGGAAGTCTAATAGTTGCTTTTGGACACATTTTTCTAGAATTTTAGAGATACGGGAAAAGAATAGCAATGGGATGGAAATTTGAGTTGTCAGTTGAGGAGCCACCTTTGTGAACTGGAAGGATTATAGCTTTTTTCCTGAGACAAGGGGCATGAAATTCTAGGATAGATCTGTTTATCAAAATGCTAATGGGGTAGACCATGAAGTCAGCTGTAATTTTTAAAAACTTGACTGGAATTCTGTCAGCAGAGTTAGAGCAGGGCTTTAGTTTCTGAAGAAGGTTTTTATGTAAGAAGAAGGGTTAGGAAACTGATTAAACTGAGGCTGAGAAGTCTATAGGGTGCAGTTAGGAGGGGTGTGTTAATACTTAGTGGGGGATGGAGAGAAAAATCAGGAGTGTAGGCACAGCTCTGAGGTAAAGTATGTTGTAATACAAGTGGGGGTAGAGGTGTTGTTATTAGGGAGAGATAGAGAAAAAGTAGTTGTAATACTGGCAATGGTGTCAATAAAGTAGGAGTTAAAGATACTTGCTAATTATTCTGGAGGCTTGTCAGGGTGTGAGCAGGGATTGGGTTTTGTGCCAGGGTTCAAGAGATTATTGACAGAAGACCAGAAAATTTTGGGGTTGTTTTTTCTATGTATTTGCTGGTTCCAGAAACAGTGTTGTTTATCTTTAGAAATTGCTTTTTCTAGCTTGGTTATGAAGATTTTTATAATGGATAAGGTCAGAAGTATTGTTAGACTTAAGCCAGAGTTTCCACGTTTTGTCCCTACTGTTCATGATTTCTTTAGTAGCTTTTGTTAGCCAGGGGGCATGATTGGTTTTGGTTCTTTTCATTCTAGTTGAGCCTAGGCTATCTAATATGTTTATAAAAGAACTATTAAAGTAGAGCACAGCATTATCTAAATGAAGGGCTTTAAGGATACTCCAGTCAATGCTTTTCAGAATATTATTAAATATGGTGGGATTACATTTTGAAAGACAGTGAACTGGTTTGCTATTATGGTGTTTTGGGATGCATGAGCAGGCTCGAATTGTATAAGCAGGGAGATGGTCACTAATGGAGTTGGACATACTTCCAGAAGTTATAAACTTTGAGGTATCTGAGACAAGAATCCAGACTAAGATGGATTCTCCTTCAGTTCTGTTGTTATATCTAGTAGTGGTAGTGATAAGTTGGATGAAGTGAAACAAATTTATATTAGACGGTGACTGTTTTGTGGAGGTAGAAGCCCAATCAGTATTCATGTCACCAAGGATAATCATTTCATTTTTTATAGTGTAGGCGGCCCACAATAGAATATCTCCTAGAATAGAAATGTTATTACCAGGTGGGATGTATAGAACAATAATACAGAGCTTTTTTTAGAACAGCTAAAGTCAAGAAAGGAGATCAGGATTTCAGCATTTTGGAACTGAGGGATGTGGTCTTTGAACTGTGATATGTTGCGGGTACTGTGGTAAATGATGGCTACACCACCTCCTTTTTTATTTAGTCTATCTGCTCTAAGTATACTAAAATTCAGGGGGTGAAGCTCAGAGTCCAGAACAGAGTGTTTTAACCAAGTCTCTGTGGCAGCTAGGATGTCAGTTTTATTTTGAAAGATCCAGGCATGTAACTCAAAGATTTTATTACAGATACTTTGGAAGTTTAGAGTAGTTATATGAAGTGATTTAGTACTTTTGGAGAAGTTTATATTTGTAGGGCAGAAGGTGGTGGAGGGGCCTGGATTGGGGTAGATGTCACCTGAACAGGTAAGGGTGGAAAGGGTATGTAAACGATGGAGTACGAGACAGGAAAGTTTAGAGAATATGTAGTGAAGAATGTAGTAGTGAGTGTTAGGTATATAATGTATGGTATAGTATGTAGGCAGTGTGTGAATTTTGGCATAGAGAATAGGATTTGTATGATATAGGCTTGGGCAAATATCTGAGTAACTGCTAAATGGGGAAAGTATATTAATCAAGTTAAAGACTTTGTTTTGGGAGGTAGAGAGTGTGGATTTATTGTTGTGGCATATGTTAGGGTTAGAAGGACTAAGGTAATGAGAAACGAGTAATATGTGATGAAAAGGGATATACATGTTTGAGGCTATGCTATAAGGACAGGTAGTGATAGGAAAGTATCTGAAGGAAGTGAGGTGGGGAAAGGGAAGGATGAAGAGTGGGAAGGTGAAGTGGTTAGAAGAATATAAATGTAATGAAAGAGGGGGTGTGTGGGAATAGGGGTAGGGTAGGGGAGCGGAGTGAGCACAAGTGAAGTGAGAGTGAATGGAATGGATTGGATGAAATCAAGAAAAAGAAACAAGTTAGAGGAAAAAAAAACAATCAGTAAGTATCATCTGCCAGCTGATAATGTTATGCACTCAGATTATATACAAAAAAGTGCTATTGGATGGAATGGAATGCTTGAGCCAAATACAAACTAGATAATAAAACAAAAAGGCTTAGGAAGGGGGTGGAGGGGGAGAAGAAAAATAAAGCAGATGGGAGCACACTAAATGTGCTATTATAGCAAACAGTTAAAGTGAGATTAGCAGGAAGGGATATAGGCAGCAGATGAGCAGCTAGTATTTATTTATTTATTTATTTACATTTGTTGACCGGGAGTGTCCGACTGGATGTAGGTCCATTTTCAGTGGAGGCCCGGGGAGAAAAGCTCCACAGTTAAAATAAACAGACAGTAGTTACATTGGATTACATAGCGATTAACAATTTAACATAGCAATTACTTACAACATATTTACAGATGAAGAACATAGTACATCAGTAGACAACTAGAATCTTTATCTGTGAAGTACATAACAGATATTAACAAATGTTATAATAAGAATTTCCTGCTGTATAATAAGTACTAGGCTTATGAGCATCTGAGCTTGCTATAATCAAGGTAGTTAGTGAAGTGGAAAGAAAGGTAGTGGTTGGATGGGGTGGGTAATGAGTGTAGAAGTTTAATACAAGGTGCAGAAGTGCTGGTGTTATGCTGAGGCTGAACAAGGGCTGTAAAGTCTAATTTGCTTTAGCAATTTTTTTAATAAAAAAGACACATACACGCAAAGGAAAAATTAAAGCAGGGATCAATGCTTTGGTAAGAAGCAGTTGAACTTGTACAGTGCACCGGGTAGCTTGCAGGAGTGGATTAAAGTTGTTTCTTTGCACAATATGGAATCGAAAAATTACAGCAGGGATCAATGCATTGGTAAGAGGCACATGCACTTGTACAGTGCACTAGGTAGCTTGCAAGTGTGGACTAAAGTTGTTTCTTTGCAAAATATGCAGTGGAAAAATTAAAAGCAGGGATCAATGCTTTGATAAGAGGCACTTGAGCTTGCAGGAGTGGATTAAAGTTGTTTCTTTGTACAATAGCAAGAGAAAAATTAAACCAGGGATCAGTGCTTTGGTAAGAGGCAGTTGAACTTGTAAAGTGCACCGGGTAGCTTGCAGGAGTGGATTAAAGTTGTTTCTTTGCACAATACGCAATGGAAAAATTAAAGCAGGGATCAATGCTTTGATATGAGGCAGTTAAACTTGTACAGCGCACCAAGTACCTTGCAGGAGTGGATTAAAGTTGTTTCGTTACACAATATTTTTCTTTTTGAAAAATAATGCAATCATCAATACATTTCACACAGGCATAGCCCCAGGTAGTGTAAACCACAGAATGCCAGTTAGCCCTGCAGGAGGCTTAGGATGGGGAAGAGAGTGTGCTTAAATCAGAGATTTTGCTGTTGGCACATCTTAAATACTGGAACAAATGTGCTCCTTCTCACTTTATCGGTAGCAGAATATTGATTATCTGCATGAATCCTCTCCTCTTCTAAGAATGGTGATTTTCTTTGTTTCTATAGATGCAAATGTAACTGCTCTATGAACAGATAATTTTGGCACTTAGTTGCAACGGGTCTTTGGCTAGTGCCCTTGCCTTACACAGGAATGGGAAACCTATGCATCCTCTCTAGCAGAATATCAAATTCTCGGAGTCCAGTCCAGTGCTCAATTGTTCTTTCATGAAGCTTAAGAAGGTATTTCCTCATTACCGTCTGTTATTTTCATGAAATGCAAGTTTTCTCATCAAGGCTCTGCCTTCCAATCCTGTAATTTTCTTTTCTTGCAACGTTTCCATCTCAACCATCCCTTCTGTAAGGTTCCATTGGTCTTTCTGCAGCTCCTTTATATCTTCACAATGCCTATTTAGTGCTTCCTCCACTATTTATATTCTTTTATCATTTGGTTTAATATAATCTGTCAATGTATACCATCTCCTCTTATATTTGTCTTATTTATTTATTTATTTAGTTATATCTATCTATCTATCTATCTATCTATCTATCTATCTATCTATCTATCTATCTATCTATCCATCTATCTAACCTTTTTTAACCATGTTAGTCCCACTAAGCTAGTGGCCTCTTTTCAGAGGAAGACCAGAGGTGGCATTTATACTACTTTATTTTTTACAACTTTATTGAATTATTACATAAGACATAGGCATGCATGCTATTATATAAAAGAAAACAAACCATATTGACATATTGCCAGTTGCAAACATTATACAACACATATATTCATATTTATCATCAATTCAACATTACATGAAGTGATCAATTCCCGATTTCCCTTAAACCTCACTCTTTCTCTAAATCATTAGTCTGCATGCATTGTTCCCACAATTTCCATTTATTCTATGCAGTTTGCTCCTCCCATTTTTCTAAAGATCCCACTTCCATTTTTTCTCCACTAACAATATTCAATACTTCAAATACAACTAGATTAGATTTTGATTTCTATTTTCTAGTAATTGTTTTTGGCTGCCACTGTTATTAAACTTAACAAGGCCTTACTGTATGTAGGCAATTCAGAACCTGCATCTCAGCTCAAAAAAAAAATGATTACCTTAGTTATACCCATTTGCTCACCTAATATTTCTGAGAAAATACTCTGTAGTGAATTTTTAAGTCTGCCAACTCATTACACTCCCAAAACATGTGTTCTTTCTTCCTCATCACACGTCTAGCATTTGTCATTTAAAACAAAATAAACAAATCCACTAAAACCATGAGCAAATGTATTTATCTCTCAATAAAATAATAATAAAATCTCTAGTATCAACTTAAGCATAAAAACGCTTCTTCAGGCTTAAAATCTCAACGTAAAACCTTCCATTTAAGTACAAAAATTGAATTCATTCATTATCACAATTCACCAATTTCATTTGTTAAATAAACATTTTCAAATTCCATTGGTTAAAGAATAAAATACATTCTCAAGACTGGTTAAACACAAGCTCAACAATGAGTGGTTCTTATAAATTCTGGACTACCAACGTGAGCTGTCAGCAAACATCAAATAAGAGACGGTATTTAAATTTTATCATGTAATTCTTTAAGGATTGGTTTGATACTTATGGTTTCATTAAGGCCTGGTAATTGATGGGCATGGAATGTTAGTATCTACTTAAGTTCAGCTTTTTCTGTAAGGTTGACTAAATCACCTTCCCTTAATGGATTCAGAATAACATGTAAAATTAAAAACTTAAAACAGTGTGTACTATTCATCTCCATAATATGTTTATACAGAGCATTTGTGGATATTTTTTGCAAGATATCTGATAAATGACTACAGATGCACTCTTTTAATTTCCTATTAGCCTTTGCTATATAATAGGCTGGACAGGATGAAGACTTAGCCAAATAAATCACATTCCTACTGTTACAATCTCCTGATGCATTTAATTTAAAGTTTTTTAATGAGATCAGCTATAATATGGTATCACCTGTTAAAATATAGGAGCAATACACACAGTTAAAACATTTCAAGGTTCCTTTCTTACTAGAAATGATTCTATTGAGTATTCTTGGCTGTTCCTTATCAAAGTCAGAAAAAAACCCTCTGCAAGTAGGACCAGGTGCAAGGCAGGAACTGATACAAGTAGACAAAAATGCCAGCACCAATTACAGTGAAAAGCACCAAACAAGACTAGTAAAATAATTACATAAGTATTTTATTGAAAAATAATATACATCCCAGACCGGTTTCAGCCAACAGGCTTTCCTCAGTGGGAATGAAAATAGTTACTAATGTGAAGTGACACACGTGTATATATAACATGAACCGTCCAATAGGATTCTTCCCAACATTCAAATTGTTTACTGTGTGGAAAATAAAAAGAGAATGAAAATGTATACAATAAAACCACATTATTAATGATAATATGTATAATATAACAAGTAAATAAAAAATAAAAATGAAAGTAAAAATAAAACACATAATATTATAAATGGTCATTCAAACCGGGTGAAAACAAAGCACCCAGTTTAATGATCCAATACTTTTCTTTTTTGTAAGGATCGAGTGCCAACCTTGTTTGTTGGATCTGTCACCAAGAATACTGTCAATAATAGTGAACTGGAATCTGGCTGAGTTGTGGTGTAGGCAATGTCTGCATAAGGCATTGGTCTCTCTCTTGGTTCGTATGTCACTACGATGCTCAGACATATGCAAACAAAGTGGTTGTGATGTTTGTCCAACATAAAAAGAGCCACATGTGCATGTTGCAAGATACACCACCCAATCACTGTTACAGCTGCCAAAAAATGTGATGTCATTTATCCTGTCAGTATTTTTGCTGGTAAACTGTTTGGATGTGAAAATAAATGGATATGATGAGCAATGACCACTGTTGTAAGTGCCCCATAGTTTGTCACCTGTCATAGTTAATTGATGGCTTATAGCTCCAGCCAAGCTTACCCTTTTAAAATGTGAGAAAAAGGAGCCAAGTGTCCTGCCTCTTCTATATCCATACTTACATGCATCACCAATCAAAGGTGTAAGTTCATCATTGGCAGTAAGAATGTTCCAATGTTTGGACATAGCATTCCTGATAAGGTTGATATTTCGTCCAAATGTTGTGATGAACCAAATAGATTCATCCTATTCATTGTGAGTTTTATCACGATATGTGAGAAGTGAGGTTCTAGCTGAGTTGGAGGCAACCTGTCGAGCACCCTGGATGTCCAGCTCATTGTAACCCCTAGCTCTAAACCTATTGATCAAATCCTGTTGGGATTTTTCATATTCATTTTATGAGGAACAGATTCTACGAATCCTGAGGAATTGAGACTTGGGTATGTTTCGGATAATGTGGTTGGGGTGCATACTGGTTGCATGTAATAAGTTGTTATACTGGGGATATTTGCGAAATGTTTTGCTTTGTAAAGTGCCGTATGGATTCCGAGTTATGGTGACATCTAAAAAATTTATCTTAGACCTGTTGCAAGTTAAAGTGAATTCTATGCCCCATTTGTTCTGGTTGAGATACAATACAAATTCTGCCAGATATTCCTATTCCGAACACCAAACCAACCAACAATCATCCAGATACCTACGCCAAATGTCAAGTTCCTCAAGATATAGATTGTGTGTGGAGTCATAAATAAGGTGTTCCTCAATGTATCCCATAAACAGGTCTGCATATGTAGGAGCGAAAAACGCTCCCATAGGAGTGCCTTTAAGTTGCCAGTAACATTCCCCCTGAAAATGGAATACATTTTTGTTAAGAACATGCTCAGCCACGCAGACCAAGAGTGTGTTAAAGCCCGTCGGATATAGTTGGGCTTTATCCAGCCAAAAAGTAAGGGCTTCCAATCCAGCCCAGTGTGGTATATTGGTGTAAAAGGCCTTAACATCCAGGGTGCAGAGTAGCCAGTCAGGTTCCAGTTGGCTGTCAGAAATTATTTGTAAAAATTGTGTAGTGTCCTGTATTCTGGCAAGAATGAAGCCAAGCAGTGCTTTGAGATATAATGTAAGGAACTCAGATAGTGGTTTAGTCAGAGAACCCATGCCTGATACAATCGGTCTTCCGGGAGGTTTATTAAGAAATGTGTGTATCTTGGGCAAAAGATATACTGTTTGTTTCTGTGGATCTTGGACCATAAGGTGTGTCTTCACCATATCAGATATGATACCCTCTGAGGCAGCCAGATCCAAAAAAGCATCAGTTTCTCACTTGAAATTTGGAGTGGGGTCAATAGGCATCTTCATATAATGGGAAAGGTTGGACAATTGTCCATTTCCCTCCCCCAGATAATCCGAGTCCATGATAACTATGGCCCCACCCTTGTCAGCCTGGGTAATGACGGTATTTTTGTTATCTCTAAGTTGTTGCAATGCCTGTTGTTTATTGGTAGATAGATTGTGTTTCAAGGGGACAAACTGATCTAACTTAAAGTGTATATCCCTGAGTACTGCTTGTTGAAAAACAGCTACATTATGGTTCATAGGTGGTACAAAGTTGGATTTGTGAAATTTGAACTCATTAGATCTTTGAGAATTTAATCTAGACCCAAAGAAAAGTTTGAGGTTAATCCTGTGACAAAAGTCATTAATATAATTGACTATATCTGATTCATCAACAAAAAAACCCAGGAACAAAGTTCAAACCTTTATTCAAAAGTTTCTTTTGGTCATCTGTTAAAACAGTTTTAGAAATGTTCAAAATGTTACAATCTATTGTCTCATAAATGTTTGTAGAAGACCCTCAATTGTATCTATCTTTGTACCTCCTATGCTTTCTCCCACACCTCCTCCTAATGCGTTTAAAGGATGGGTCTGATTTTTAGATTTCTTAGAAACCGGGGATTCCACAGTGTTAGTCCCTTCAGTGCCTGTAGTGGAGGAATTCCTCCGCTTATGTACTGCTGTATGTATGAGACCCCTTCAGTATTGATCTGGGTCTTTTTTTATTCCTGCCAGGGTTCTGTCTGGTATCCATGAATCTGACATTTTTAGTAGTGTCAAAAGGTCGTCCCCTCTGGTAATCGGTTAAATCCCTATTGAATGTTTTAATTTTTTTTGTCCTTGATTTGTTTTTTAAACACAAGCAGTTCTTTTGACAGCTTGTTGAGGCATATGGAAAATTGTGAATGTCCCTCATAAATTTTGACTTCCCCACACAGGTCACCAACCTCTTTGATGTTGGTTTCAATGGTTCGTTCATAATAAGAACTTAGGATTTGAACAAAGTTCATAGATGCCTGTTGTTGGGCTTGATACCATACATTGGTCAAGGTTTGATCAATCTTACTTACTAAGGGTTGGATCCTAATTCTCATACCCCTGGCGGTTATTTCCTTATTCAAGTAGGCCTTGAAAAGCCTCAAATGCCATATATTTGTTCTCAAACTTTTCATGCTTTTAGTGAGTTTATGAAAAGCAATGTTGCAGCCGTCAACTGGATCTGTTTGTTGTGGAATACCATTCTGGGTATCAAAGAGGTCTTTAAATTCATCACCCCTTTCCACTTTGAATTATACCTTTCTGCTTGTGTTATCTATATGGGCCTTAACTGTGTAGTTCTAAAATATCCATTCAAATCAGGTAATCCTAATATACCTTGTTCTATTGGAAGGATCGACCTATCCCACTTGACCCTAACCCTTTTCCCCTCCTAGATAAAATCCTATAGCTCTTTATTAATTACTGCCCAAAACTCCTCCTCTGGTTGATAAAAATATGCCTGATCTCTAAATAACATTAACGAGACTAAAAAGCATTTTCACTGTTTGTATCTTGCTATCCGTACACATAAATAAGAGTTTCCTGTTTTTCAGTTTGTGTTGTTATCTTTTGTTTAGTCTCTTCCTACATATCTGTAGCTGCCATAACAGAAGCCTTTTTAATCCATATTCTTAAATACTTAATTTTATCATGTCCCCAATTCCTGTGTGGGTACATAGTTTACAGCTGTAGCCTGTGCTCTAGCTTCATTAATTTTATATCCTGAAAAGTCTTACACCTGTCTCAAGATGTCCCACAACACTGAGGTGTCCTTTTCTAGTTTTATCAGATACAAAATAATATTGTCTGCAAATAATTCCAACTTTTCTTGATTACCATACTACATATAACCACATATAACCCTGAATTTCTGAGAACGTTATTTTATTTGCCAGTGACTCTAAATATAAAGCAAGTAGCAAAGCGAAGAGAAGACATCCATGCCTAGTTCCTCTGTTCAGACACAACTTGTCAGCAAGGAACCCTCTAACTTTACATGTTGCCTCTAATCCCGTATATATCCTCCTAATTAATGTTATTATTGTATCAGAGAATACAAATGCTTCCATTGCCCTACTCATAAAATCCCAGCTTACTCTGTCAAATGGTTTCTCTGCATGAAGACCCACAAACAACAATGGTATTTTCTTACACTCTGCTTCACCTGGATCATCATTGTTAAAGTTGTCAATTGTTTGCTTCCCCTGCACAAAACCTCAGTGGAGCCATATCTACCAAATATGGCAACACCTTTACCAGTCTTTTATCTATTATAGAGATAAACACTTTATAATCATGTTTTAAAATTGAAATGGGGCTATATGTAGCTGGGTCTGATTGGTCTTTATTGTCTTTAGGTATGATAGCCACCATAGCTTCCTTCCAGGAAGCTAGTGCTTCCCCTCATTTTAAAATGCTGTTAAACAAAACCTTCCAGATCTTTATCACTTTCTTCCCTCCTATACTCCAAACTTCCACAGGAATAGTATCTATTCTCAGAGACTTTCCCGCAAATTGATTTTATGCCACCATTTTTATATCATCTTCTTCTGCATTAACTGTTAATTGTTTAGCCTCATCTACCTCGAGCCTTGATATAATTAAGTCTTCCATAAATAACTCAATTTGTGCTCTTTCTTGATTTCCATGTTTTCTGTTTTATACAAATGTTCATAAAATTTCCAAAATATCAGCAATACCGCTATAGGATCTCTGGTTATTTTTCTTGTTAGAGGCTCCCTAAGTTTTGCAACAACCCTTTTGCTTTCTGTTGCATAAGCTGTGCTAAAAGTTTGTGTGCTCTGGAGTTATACTCAAAAAGCATGTATATTATCCAGATACTCTCTTATTTTCTCTTTAGCCCTTTGCAGTTGTACCTCTTGCTCTGTGAGATTCCCTTTATTCTGCAATACTTTTACCTTTGTCAGTCCTTGTAAATAATTCTTATAACTTCTTAACCATACCTCTTTTTCTTTTATTTCTGCCCTATTATTATCCCATTCACTAGCTATAACTTCTGAAAAAAATTCTACCTTCCCTAACAACTCTGGAATAATTTTACCCATTCTTTAAATTCCTCTCTTTTAACAGGTAGGTGGGGAAGTGCAGGTGTCTCATGTTTACTTCATTACCCTTCACCTTTATCTTAGTTGTTACTGGAGCATGATCTGAAAAAGCTACTGGATGTGTGTTGAAGCTTTCAATTAAATGCATGCGTTCCTTTGAAATATAGCCCAGTTGTTATACTTAGGGGAATAATATGTAAATTCTCTCAGAGTTCCTACTATTGAATTCACATCTTCCATACCAAATATTATCATAAATTTCTTCAGAAATCTACTCTCTTTTTTATATATATTCCATTCTAAGTCCCCCAAATATATCCTCACTGTTGCAAGTCAAATTCTAGTCCCCACATATAAGTAATATTCCCTCCTGAAAGCTGATTATTGCTCCTATAATGTTCTTAAGCTCCATGATAGCAGTTTGAGGTAGAATATAAATACATGCCAGTGTAATCCTCTTCCCTTGTCGGTAGCCCCTAACTACCACAAATCTACCATTATTATCTTTTTCTTCTTCATATATCATGATTGGAGCTCCCCGAGAAGTTAGTATAAGTACTCCACTTTTCCTTTATCCCTGAATATCTGCTTAATATCCTACACCTGAAATAATTTCTTTACCAAATTCATATGCTCATTTATTTCCAAGTGTGCCTCCTGTAGCATTGCTATCTGCACTCTGCATTTCTCAATACAATTCAGTACTCTTTCCTTTTTGTCTATACCTATGAGGCTATTCACATTCCAAAATATGTTTAGCCTAGCCATTATGATAAGAAATTGTCATTCCCATCTATTATATACGACAGCTTTTTTTTAAGTTTCTATTTCCAGCTTTTGTATTACATGCACCCACTAATATTTGGCAGGATGATCTTATATACAGTTGTTCCTTGTCATCTCCATTTGAACCGATGTCACATTTTAAAATACGTTTTGTTTTGAGGTGGTAATTACACTAAAAGGAGACATTTGTTCAGGGCAGAGGCAAACTTCCCCTACTCATAGCGTACAGGGACACTGTTTGCAATCACACTTCCTGCTTCTGGTCTGAGCATGAAGGTGACTCTGAAAGGGAAGAAAAGACATGGTGAGTCAAGGAGATGAATTTAAAACAGTTATTATGCAATGGTAATACTAATACAACACCTCACTTATCATGTAATGTAAATGGGACACGAAAATGTGGGAAATGTGCACAGTGTCAACATATAGATGAGTCTAGATTCTTTAGACACCCTGAAACAAGGAAACTCTGGGAACTAAGAACTGATTGCAATACAAGGAATGTAATATATTGTGCACACTGTACCTGCTGTTTTAAATTCTATATAGGCAAAACAAATAGACGTCTTAGAGAACGTATCAGGGATCATATATATTGCATTAATAAAGGTTTAGAATACAGTGCACTAGCGAAACATTGTTTGAAAGAAGGTTTACAACATACATTCTTATTTCAAGTATTGAAAACAGTGGGTGAAAATATAAGAATGGGAGATATTATTAATAGAACAGAAATATTAGAACTGCAGTGGATCTTACGTTTGGGTGCTCATAGGGGACACGGTCTGAATGACAGTGTCCCATTAAAACCTGTTCTGAAGTGATAAGTATAAGAAGGGCTTGTGGTATTTATATGCATTTATATGTAGTTGTGCCGTCTAGCGATGTGTTAAGTTATGCACATTATGCATATGTATTCGTTTTTGATGTTCACATGATTTCAAAAATAATGGTTGAGTTATATAGTATAATGTTTGTAAATGTGTACACTATATTTATATTTATATGAGTTGTACATATAGACTCACATCTAATTATTAGATATATTTTTAGTTATTATATATGTACTTGATATGTGTGTGTTTTCATATATATTTATATTCTTTTTTTATATATTTTCTTATTTTCATTTTAATTACTTATATCATTATTCATTTATAGAATTTGTAAACAAACATGAACTATAGGGAAATTTGCTTTGAAGCTATAAATGGTATTGAAATGCATTGCACATTCAACCTTAAATAGAAATTAGTAACTTTGTCTTTAAATTGTAATTAATTTTGGTTTGCTGGCTTCTGAGTGGTTACTTTGAATTTTGAGGCCTATGCTATGTTATTTAAGGACTTATGTTAGTTGTTACTACTGGTCTGATGAAGCAATATTAAATTATTGTGAAAGCGCTTACCGTATTACTGTCAAGTAATGGAATAACATTGTTCGGTTTTTATTCATCTGCATCCTTTATTTTGAACGCGTTTCCTGACTTTTTTTGCTGTTTTACTAAGTGAAGTTTGCTTTTGGGTGTTTGTTGTTGTAAATGGACAATAAATGAAAAGATAAAAAATGTATATATTGTAAAAATGTATAATATGTTAATGTAAATATGACATGATGATCAATAAACAATGCCTACTGTTTTCAGTAGGTGCCATTGGATCTTTTACATCCAACTGGGTTAAAAGCAACTCAAGTGGATGGGACCTTGGTATAATTCTCATCTGAAGAACAATTCCTTATCTGATAAATTGGATAAAATGATACTCCTGACCTGCATTCAGATGTAGGTGTTCTCCCACATGCTGGCAAACACCTTTCCGCAGCAGTTCAGTGTTTTGCTGTACAGTAGGAGATATTCCCTTATTTTATTTCCCTTTGGGGGACATTCAACATCCTCAGCTGTTTAATTGTCAAATTTATACTTTTTTAGCACAAGAAAGTGGTATTTTCAGACATTATACTGGAGAGCTAAGGAAGAATGCCCACTACTCCTGTGCCGTACAAGAAGTCCAAAAGATAGAATTTTTAGTCAGCTTAGGGAGCCGATACCTAAGCTTATCTGAGTAATGAAATGTTGAGGTTTTCAAGCTGAATGTTATATCAGAATTGTTACATGCAGTAAGAGGCATTATAGTCAGGTATGAGCCTGATGAGGGAGCAGTACTGACTTGGAATATATATCGTTTTTATACTTAGTTGGGCTAGGTAAAAAGATTTTCTAATGATTGTTAAAACAACATTGTCATTGTTTATGAATGTATGTGGAACTGTAATAACAGTATCTACTTTGGGTTGAATGTGGTTTATTTGATAAGCATAGGGTTGGTCCTGTTTCCCAGAGAGTACAATGCTGCATTTTATTGTGTTTAGCTTTAGTCCATGGTCCTGGCACTTTCAGCCAATCAGCCACAGACTCATTTAGATGATAAGTCTGCTGCTAATCCTAATTGTGACAGTTCTTAAGCAATGCCAGAGTGAGGAATTTGGTCAGATCCAAGTAGGAAGTATGCGCAGGCCTACCTTTTCACAGTGCCCCTGTAACTTTTACTGAGAAATCCACCAGGTTAAGTAGGTAGGATCTGCCCTTCACAAACCCATTTTGGCCCAGGTCCGGGACTTCTAAGCATCAAATGTCCTTTATAATTTAGCAATTACGTATTTCATTATTTTACAAATGGTACTAGTAAGGCCAATCGGCCTTTAGCTCTCCAGGTCTTTAGTATATATCCATAGAAGAGCCTAGGGTTGATGTTTTTTTTTTTTTTTTTTTTTTTTTGCTGGTTGGAGGCAGGGTCGGTGGGGCAGTGTTGCATACTAACACTGAGACAACCTGGTATGTTGTCCAGTTGCGCATAACTAGTATTCTTAGTTTTGAAGACTTGTTTGAAGGTAATTATAGGAGGGAACACTGACCTGATAATGTGAGGGGGGATGGGGTGGGTAGAAGAGGAGAGAAGTCTGAGCTAAACCTGTTTGCTAATATATTTTTTGATTTCGTCAGAATTTCCATGGGAGTTGCCATTGTTTTAAGCTCATTACAGTGCTAAGAAGTGCATCCTATTATTCTTGATATAGTTAAGGAATGTTTTGTGCTTGTCTTTGGATGCTGAAGCAGTGTTTAATTAAGCAATAACCGACAATATGATGTGGTATATTGAAGATTTACCCATGGCTGGTGTGGTTTAATCATGAGGGTGAAGCCTAATTGATTAAATAAAGCCAACAGTTGTTAAATCTTCAATATACCACAACCACAGAGTCAGTTATTGCTATTGTACAATAACATTATTTAAGAAAAAAAAAAACTTAGTTTTCTTAAATAATGTCTTTGTATAATGGCGCATTGCTGTTCTTCCGCCAGTGGTGGTATACTGCTTCCTTGTATTGATGTGCTGCATATGCGAATGGGACTTGCATTCCCATGCATACCCAGTACATCAATGCTTTGAAACAGAAGCAATGGAGAAAAGAAAGTCTCCCTTGCCCCGTTTTTTTTTTTTTTTTTAATTAAAAAAAAATTTTGGACAACTTATACCAATGGAAAAAAAGTTCGGGCGACTGGATCTTTTTCTGTTGGTATATTGTGGGATTTACACTGTTCATGCTGGCCAATCAGCATGCACATTTTGAATATTAATGGGAAGGTCATTGTATAATTCATATTTTCCCTTGTGGGTTTTGATAATTTGCCTTTGTTCTTTACTTACACTTTTTTTGAGGTCACTTTCAGTATGGAGGATTTATGTTTATATTTTTAGTCAACGTTTTTTTTTTTTCTGTTGTTGTACAGTGGCATATTAGGTGACCACCATAGGGATGTTTATAAACTTGGCATTGTATTTTTAGGGAATGGGGATAGACGCCAATATGCAAGAATTTAGAATTTATGAAGGAGTACAAATCAGTGATGTAAGTAACAAGTGTAGCCGTGAGTTTATCACTAGGTAAGGAGCACTGAACATTTATTATTTTATCAGCTGGTGTAGGAAGTTAGCATTGGAGAAATCTGTCTGATTTAACAAGTGAAGGGATAACAATTGATGAGGAGAATACTGGGGCTGTGTTAATAAGAACCAAACTGAGTACATTAGGATCCTTAGTAGAAGGAGGTACTATCTGACCAAGAAAGTTTGCAATGATGATGCCTGGGAATCTGTGTACATTCTGGATGTTTGTAGTGTATGTTTTCTAATTTATAAAAATTCCTGTAAGGACTGCATTAGAATCGATGATCAGGAACTGTAGTATGGTAAGGTAGATGTCATGTGGGAGTCATACACAGAGGAGTTTGTAGGTAGCAGTGGTGTGGTAAGTGAGCTTGTTTATACATATAGACTATGTAGGCATTCATGGTTATTATCTAGTAGCATTAATCATAAGTTGATGAATTTATGAATAAATACAGATACTGCTCCCAAAGGGGCCCAAATACCCCTAGGCTATGGGTCTAAACAAGTGGTAGGCATTAAACCCAGGCAGAGAAAGATTACTGTCATTGGATGGGAGTTACTTTTCAGTAACTACACAAATATGGGTGTTTTCAAAGGTTATGAGGGCTTCAAAAGTAGGTTTTTGTTCAGGCTTCTAGCACTGAGCACTACCATATTTATATTGGTTTGACTGGAATTTGTTATGTTAGTAGGAGTAGGATACTGACACTGCCCTATGAGGGTAGAGATCATCTTTGCTAATATGCAGGATCTCTAAAGAATGAAGTGCAATCCATCATTGCAGAAGCAGGTAAGTCCATAATCTACTTGCATGCTGACACACATTGGACCCCCCCCCCCTTCCTTCCCTCAGAATGACACCAATTAGTGGGCAGTTGTCGAATTCAGTTATTTAATGCCTTTATTGTGGCATCATTGGGTGAAGGATGAGAAGAGGGGGAAGGCATGCCCAAAGGCAGGTAAAGGCTAGGACTGTGCTAGTGAGGGTCAGAACTTTGAATGTTGGCAGTATGACTGGTATAGGGAGAGAGCTAGCTGATATGATGGACCAAAGGAAGGTTGGTATATTGTGTGTGCAAGAGACCAGATGGAAGGGGAGCAAGGCTAGGTGTATCGGAGGTGGGTTCAAATTGTTTTATCATGGTGTGGATGGGAGGATAAATGGCATAGGCATTATCCTGAAGGAACAGTATGCTAAGAGTTTTTGGAGGTGAAAAGAGTGTCGGATAGAGTAATGTTTATGAAGCTGGAAACTGGTGGTGTAATGATTAATGTTGTTAGTGCATATGCTCCACAAGTTGGGTGTGCCATGAATGAGAAAGAAAAATTTTGGAGTGAGTTGGATGAAGTGGTGATGACTGTACCCAAGGGTGAGAGACTGGTGATTGGAGCAGATTTCAATGGGCATGTTGGTGAAGTGAACAGAGGGGATGAGGAAGTGATGGGTAGGTATGGTGTTAAGCAAAGGAATGCAGAAGGTCAAATGGTAGTGGATTTTGCGAAAAGGATGGACATGGCTGTGATGAATATGTATTTTAACAAGAGGGAGGAGCATAGGGTGACATACAAGAGTGGAGGAAGATGCACACAGGTGGATTATATCTTATGTAGAAGTGCCAGTCTGAAGGGGATTGGAGACTGTAAAGTGGTGGCAGGGGAAAGTGTAGTTAGGCAGGATAGGATGGTGGTTTGTAGGATGACACTGGTGATCAAGAAGAGGGGGATGAGTGTGAGGGCAGCACCAAGGATCAAATGGTGGAAATTGAAAAAAAGGTAATTGTGAGGTGGAGCTCAGGGAATAGTTAAGACAGGTACTGGGTGGCAGTGAAGAGTTACCGAATAGCTGGGTAACTACAGCAGAGCTAGTAAGAGAGATGGCTAGAAAGGTGCTTGGTGTGACATCTGGAAAGAGGAAGGAGGACAAGGAGACCTGGTGGTGGAATGAAGAAGTACAGGAGAGTATATAGAGAAAGAGGTTGGTAAAGAAGTGGGATTGTCAGAGAGATGAAAAAAGTAGACAAGAGTATAAGGAGATGAGGTGCATGGCAAAGAGAGAGGTGGTGAAGGCTAAGGATAAGGCATATGAAGAGTTGTATGAAAGGTTGGAAACTAAGGAGGGAGACAAGGACCTGTACTAATTGGCTAGAGAGAGGGACCGAGCTAGTAAAGATGTGCAGCAGGTAAGGGTGATAAAGGATAATGAGGGAAACGTACTCACAAGTGAGGAGAGTATGTTGTGCAGATGGAAAGAGTACTTTGAGGGGCTGATGAATGAAGAGAATGAGAGGGAGAGAAGGTTGGATGATGTGCGGATAGTGAATCATGAAGTGCAGTGGATTAGCAAGGAGGAAGTAAGGATAGCTATGAAGAGGATGAAGAATGGAAAGGCTGTTGGTCCAGATGACATACCTGTGGAAGCATGGAAGTGTTTAGGTGAAATGGCAGTAGAGTTTTTAACTAGAATGTTTAATGAAATCTTGGGAAGTGAGAGGATGCCTGAGGAATGGAGAAAAAGTGTTTTGGTACCAATTTTTAAGAATAAGGGTGATGTGCAGAGCTGTAGTAACTACAGAGGGATTAAATTGATCAGTCACAGCATGAAGTTATGGGAAAGTTCAGAGGGTGGCCTAATGGTTAAGGTGTTTGCCTTACAAATACAAGGTGCGGTGTTTGAGTCTCACAAGGGATAATTGGATAGGCTTAAAGTGGCTCACAAGGGCAGTTAGCTTAGTATTGATCTATGAACCTATAATCTATAAAGAGTAGTGGAAGCTAGGTTAAGACGGGAGGTGATGATTAGTGATCAGCAGTATGGTTTCGTGTCAGGAAAGAGCACTACAGATGTGATGTTTGCTCTGAGAGTGTTGATGAAGAAGTACAGAGAAGGTCAGAAGAAGTTGCATTCTGTCTTTGTGGATTTAGAGAAAGCATATGACAGGGTGCCTAGTGAGGAGTTGTGGTATTGTATGAGGAAGTCAGGAGTGTCAGAGAAGTATGCAAGAGTGGTACAGGATATGTACGAGGGTAGTGTGACAGCGGTGAGGTCTGCGATGGGAGTGACGGATGCATTTAAGGTGGAGGTGGGATTACATCAAGGATCAGCTCTGAGCCCTTTCTTATTTGCAATGGTGATGGACAGGTTGACAGACAAGATCAGACAGGAGTCCTCGTGGACTATGATGTTTGCAGATGACATTGTGATCTGTAGTGAGATTAGGGAACAGGTGGAGGAGACCCTGGAGAGGTGGAGATATGCTCTAGAGAGAAGAGGAATGAAGGTCAGTAGGACTAAGACAGAATATATGTGTGTGAATGAGAGGGAAGATAGAGGAATGGTGAGGATGCAAGAAGTAGAGGTGGCGAAGGTGGATGAGTTTAAATACTTGGGATCAACAGTTCAGAGTAATGGTGAGTGTGGAAGAGAGGTGAAGATGAGAGTACAGGCTGGATGGAGTGGGTGGAGAAGAGTGTCAGGAGTGATTTGTGACAGATGAGTACCAGTAAGAGTGAAAGGGAAGGTCTACAAGAGGGTAGTGAGACCAGCTATGTTATATGGGTTGGAGACAGTGGCATTGACAAAAAGGCAGGAGTCAGAGCTTGACATGGCAGAGTTGAAGATGTTAAGATTTGCACTGGGTGTGACGAGGATGGACAGGATAAGGAATAAGTATATTAGAGGGTCAGCTCAGGTTGGAAGGTTTGGAGACAAAGCCAGAGAGGCAAGATTACATTGGTTTGGACATGTGCTGAGGAGGGATGCAGAGTATATTGGGAAAAAGATGCTACGGATGAAGCTGCCAGGTAACAGGAAAAGAGAAAGGCCTAAGATAAGGTTTATGGATGTGTTGAGAGAAGACATGCAGGTGGTTGGTGTGACAGAGCAAGATGCAGAAGACAGGAAGAAATGGAAACAGTTGATCCACTGTGGCGACCTCTAATGAGAGCAGCCAAAAGAAAAAGAAGATTGTGGCATCATTCATAGTGATAATAGGTTACTGCTCAAGACTACTGTCTAGCCTTTGTTACATATGAGGAAAGCTCAGCCATGTCCATCTTCATATAATCCAAGCTGGAATTTTAACTCATTCACTCCAATGCAGCTCAGGAAGTTTACACTGCAACTTCCAATGGGTGGAGCCTAAGCCTTTTGACAGAATCAAATTATGCCCTCACATTTCAAACAAATGTTCACATCTCTCTGGAACCATAGGGATTATGAAAGAAGTATAAATGGCAAACCCTTCAGCACAAACTGTTTTTATAGAGGTAGTATTCTTTAGGTTCTATGTCTTAAACTGAATTTTATAAGTCACAATAAACACAGTAACTATTAAATTTGTAATATTTTGCAAGCAACTTACAATATCTCAGCAACCACTCAAGTTACACACATACTGTCAGCAGCATTTAATCAATCCAGTTGAGAGCTTAGTTCTGTCTATGTTTCTTGGTTGTTGAGATATTTAGAAAAAAATGTGAAAATGATATCTATATAAATTAATATCATAAAAACAACAGTGAATATATCTTTACCTGCACTAGACAGAAGTCAAATATTAATTACAGTTGAGTCTGACACTGTGTAAGCTTTAACATGAAATATTTTGAAACCTTGTACATAGCATGGTTTTGGAATTTTTGATGCCAGTATGAACAAGTAATATTTGATGCCTAGAGGTGTCAGTAGAAGTTAACTGCAGATGCACCTGGAGGTGTTACTCGGATGTAATAAGGGGCATTCACTCTCATATGTGCAGCAATCATGTTGTGTGCATATTTGGAGCTAAGGGATCTAAGTACACTGATGACAGTGTGAATCCTGGTACCTGCAAGGCAGATGATTGCTATGTTATGATTGCTGAACCTGGCAAGTGGAACATCAGTATGTCTAACTATTTAGTCACATCCTACAATGATGTTATTGTGTGTATTAGTATTTTCAGGCAGTCTTAGAAGCTTCTATGTACCAACTTTGGTAACCCCTGATTGTAATGGAACCATTACCAAGCTTGATGAGTCAGTTGTGATTACGCTGCTGAAGTCTATGGCCATCATTACATTTTCTGGAGGGCCGAGGAGGCTTTGGGAGTGATTATCACTGTATCTTTCCATTAATATGTTTGGTGTTAGCAGCTTGATGCGGTAGTGTAATTTGCATGGTATGACAGTTTTATGTATGTAGTGAGCAACGGCAGACTGGGTAGATGAGGACAATTCATACCTCTCAGCCTCTTAGCACAGCTAATCTAGACAAAGCCTAAAATAATAGGGGGACAAAGGCTCAAAAACAGGTATAGATCTTTAATATTGCCCTTATAAACATAGAAAGTGGCTAGAATAGCAGGATACGTGTTAACATGCATTTTCTGAAGGATATGAAGTCAGGAACTCAAATGTATATCATTATTTAATGACTTCAGTCATCAGTGAAATTTGCCAGAAATCCACAAATTTTATGAGGAACAGGGTGTAAAAATCAGGCAAAAAATCTGGACATTCTACAAAAATTGGGACAGTTGAGAGGTAGTGAGGGCATTAAGGATTTACCTCCAGTTTAAATATGTATCTGCTTCTCATGCATGTGGATTCACTGTCTGATAACTGTAAGGTGTTGTCAGTGAGCATAAGACAGTTCACACATTGCCTCACAGTGCCTAATCCTAAGAGGCTGGCAACAGAATAGTTACAGACTGTGGTCCCATTGTGCCTTGGAAGCAAAATGTGGAGTTGGTGTAATTACATTCAGAGTAATGAGACAATTAAAATTCAGTAAAAGTAGCTGAAATAATTACTGAATAGTTCACTAAGTGAATATTGCTTGATAGTAAGAGCAGTTTAAATAATGACTAGATGATCCACTAGCAGTATTAGATATAGCAAGGGGGTCTGGGTGTCATGCGGAAAAGCCACCCAAGAGAAAACTGAAGAGTCACTTCAAAGTTTAGTATAATATGTCTGCCCAGTAAAGAAAAATGATTGCTCACTTGTAATAGTCTAAGCCTAGTGCACCTGCACAGCCAAAGAATATGGGTAAACAGTTTTAATATTATCAGTGCAATGTTGTAAGAAAGAAGACAAGTTATAGGTCTGGGTGCAACAAGCTTGTCAAATCCTACTTTATAGCAAACATGATTCAGGATAACCAAGCAATGCAATGCAGTAGCTGAGGGGCACGCTCTAACTAAATGCTGTGTAGAATAGGTTAGAACACTTGTGTACATAGCGCAGAATGTAGCAGCTTGACAAAGCTGTGCAGTATGGTGTAAAATAGTACATTTCAGCCAAACAGCCAGTCAGGACAGTTAATGCTAGCTAACCAATAGCAATTTAAATGTCAGAACAATGCTTTTTACCTTTCTCTCACAGGTAAAAACAGCAGTCATCCAAATGAATAAATATCACTGGTTATACCCATAGTTAAATCATGATTGCTCACTAGCTACAGGTGTAATTAGATCAATTAGTGCTACTAAGCTAAATTTTATTTATTGAATTGATTCATTGACATTTGATTACTGGGAAGGTCTGATTGGGTTGAGGCCCATTTGCAGAGGAGGCCCTGGGAGAAAAGCTCCAAATTATTACAAAATATTTTAAGAACAATAATATTACAATCTTCAAAAATAAAACAAAAACATTGCAGATGAAATAATTATAACAAATTAAACATCATATAAAAACATTGGTTAAGAATCGACACAAGTTATATGACAATCATTTAATATTTAGAGAAACTTTAGACAGTTTGTAGAGAAATTAAAGTCTAATACAAATAGGAATTGCAATGTGAAGTGAGGGGAAAACAAGCTTACGGTTTATTTGGAGAGAAAGTCAGGGAAGAGAATTTGCTAGACGTAAGGATGTAAGTGAAGAAAGGAGAGTAAGGACTTATAACCAATGGAAAGGCACTTGTTAAAGCATTAGAAAGATGCTCATTTCAGTTTCCTTACAGCTGTCACCCAAATGGTAAAAGTTCCACTAGCTATGCCACAGTTAAATCACAATCATCCACTAATTTCAAGTGCAAAGCATTAGTAAAATAAAGTTACTTTCCTGGTTATTTATGGTTCAAAGTTTTAGTGAAATCCAGCAGGTCAGAACCCAGTACACAGTATACTGCAGCTTGGTATAAAAAGTGCAGAGCCATTTTGCAAGAAGACTGTCAGTCAGGAAGGACAGTTAGTGGTAGCAAAGCAATAGAAACACAAATTTTAGAACAATGCTCATTTCCCTTTTTTCACAAGTAAAAACAGCAGTCACCAAAATGAGTAAAAAATACACTAGCTAGGCACAAAGTAAAATCAGGATTACAGACTAGCTTCAAGTCAGGACAGATAGAGCTAGCAAGCCAATGGCAATTTAAGAAATGCTCATTTCCTTTGTCCTACAAGTAAAAACAGCAATTGCTCAAACAAGTAAAGTGCCACTATCTAGGAGCATAGTTAAATCCTGATCTCGCAAAGTTTTATTAAAATTAAGTCACTCCCCTGTTGGGTTAGGGATCAGAACATTAGTAAAATCCAACAAGTTGGAGCCCAGGTGCACGGTATGCAACAGCTTATCACAGAATTGTGTGCATAGAGCACCCAGAACAGTGCATTTCGTTTTAAACTATATGTTTTACTTATCCAGTCAAGTGTCATTGATGCTCTGCCCCCATCCAACGTAAATGTAAATGTCAAGGTGACTGAGACAGTGGAGTGCTAAGAGAGGACGAAGAGGGATTTAGCATGCCTTGCAATCTTCCCTCATCAGTTATTTGTGACTGTGAGGGCTGTATTTGGAGCTCTTCTTATGAACTGATCTCTGTGTCTCAGCACTTGTCGAGCAGCTCACTGAAATTGTGTACCAAGCTACTGGAGTGCCTTTGAAATGGGAATGCTGAGCTCAAGGCTTGCTTGTTAGCTTTTCTTTTTTTCCTGTCAGACATTATTGTATTGTTGACAAATATCAGTGTTTTCACCAAGAAATGTTCTGTTTTGGTACTGCTTCCTTCCCTAATATCATTCAGATTCAGAAGCTGAAGTTTTTCTTTTTGAATCCATAACTGAGATTGATTCAGTGACAGATTAAACATCTACTTATTGTTTTATTTATCTGATACATTACCGATTACTTCTATTTGAAGAGACATTGCATGAAGTCTGCATTGAAAGTCAGTCATATATTTTATGCTAAGTAGTTACCCTGCATAAATAATCCAAATAAATCAATGTTGTGAAACTAAGCTGTATTGCTTAAGACCCTGTTGTACTGTTGGCAGCTTTTTAACTAACCAGCAGTTGAAGCCTTGCAGCTGAGGGTCCTTGCCTGCTGGTACTGTTGAAGACAGAGACTTTACACTATGTCCAAATGTGATTTATAACAACTGGTAAAATGCTTTCTAACCCCCTTTCCTCAAGACTCATTAGCAAGTGCTAACCTGTTACAGAGAGCCGGCCCTGTAGGTAGCTGAACTGGCCGACCTTCAGATCATTTGTTTTGGGAACAGAGCTGTCACCTCCTGTCTGGAAAGCATGATAAAGTGAGGCACAGTAATTACCCTCCAAAACAGCAGGGTCAGGGGGAGAGCTGAGAGACTCAGAGCTGTGATAGAGAAAAATTTCAGCTATCTACCCTTGTCTACACATGGAAACATTTTTTTCTTAAGTCCCCTGGGCACAGCATGAAAAATATTAAGTTAAAACATTTCTGCATGTTTTTATTGGATAATCCTTTTCTGCATGTATGGATTTGTTTCTAGGGTACTGCATTTGCATTATACTAGTGAATAACAATATCACATTTTCTACCTAGGAGTGTGTGCATCATGTGAATAACTTCTACACAACATGCACATACAGACCCACATCTAAATACATATATTATAAAAGGATATAGATTTTATGTCTCCATGCTGGGTTAGGCAGGGCTTGTTTGCAGAACAGTTTTGCATAGATTAACAGAATTCAGAAAGTATAAAATATTGAAGAAACATTGAATGCAGTGCTAAGTAATACTTACCCACAAACTTAGACTTTTAAGTTGAACATGCAACTGTTACTAGTTTTGATGTGGTCTGTCACAGGGTAGAAGAGATGTTTTTAGTTATAGAGCCCAGTTCCTAATTACAAAAATTATCTCATGTTGTGTGGTTAATACTTTTTGTTTGATAGTCATCAAGTGCATCTAATGAGTTTTTTTTTATTTCTTTGTCAGCTTTGTATTTATTTCTCTTTCTTAAATAAAGCCAAAATAAATCAAATAGATCATTGGGTGTTAGAATGTGTAGTAAGGGCACTGTGTTTGTAAAAGCAGTAGAAATCATTAATTACAACGTCATGCTTTTTGTGATAGTTGTAATCAGATGGACTGCTGTATCTCGAATGTGAGAACTGATTTTGTTAAACATGCAGCTTTTTTTGAGAGAAATACAATGCTCTTTTCTTTGATACAGACTTAAAACATTTCAGAAAAGCAACGTCCAGAGATGTCTAACTGCTCCTGTAATGCAGTAACCAAATAATCAGACACAATTCTACTTTTTTGTCATTTACATAAATAACATTACTTTAAAGATTTGCCTCTTTTATTGAAACTATAAAGCATATCCTGGTGTTTTCACATTGTTTCTGATGCTTATATCCAGTGCTTCATTTCAGTATGTAATGTCATCCATGCATGATTACTTGTTTACTTATTTATTTATTTATTTGCAGTTTGTTAACCGAGCAAATCCACCGAGCCACAATGAGCCCGTTTTCAGTGGAGGCATGGGGAGAAAAGCTCCACAGTAAAATAGAACTTGCATAATACAAGGACAGTAGACTCATAAAGTACAGTAATACAATTGACAGTATTGGGTATTTAACACATTGTAAAGTAATATCATACCTGGCAATTTATTAACAAGATTTATAGATAAGCATACAGACTAAGATTACATGTGAATGTGACCTGAATAAAGAATAATATTTATTGTATTGTAATACACACACCAGAGCGAATGAAGTTAGCTGGTTAGTTCAAAACATTGTCTTAGACAAGTGTTGCTCCTTACTTATTTGTTTTTGGCCGTAATAAATATTTTTAAATCCTTTTTGTTTCTATGACATGTTCATCTCCTACACTTGCTTGCATGTCATTGTGTGAGTGAATGTACAAGAATGCTTAAAAACAATTATGTACACTACTCAGATTTAAAAGCTTAAAAGTATATTTTGATGGTGTTTTTAAAAATATAGAATGATGCCTGATAAGGGTTATGACTGCAACAAGTTTGAAAATTATTTTGTTTTTTAAACATCTGTATTAAATCATCACATTTTAATTTGTACATACTTTTTGAGTTTTCTTTGCACTTTTCTGACTGTATTTTATCATTTTGCTGCCTCATTTTTGATTTTTACTGTATTTTTCTGTACTCTAAAAGCTATTCTGTTGCCTTGAGTAGCTAGTACATAGCATAGACTAGCTTCATTGTTAGTGTTGAACACTATTCAAGTCACCTTACATTAGGAGGGTACTGCCTACACCCTTGTGGCAGAAGTGTGTAGTCTCAGCCTCATCTGAGTTGGAGAATACTGGAAGAAAGCTCATTATGTGCCTTTCCATTGGTAATTCAGCCTAAAAGTGTTTAATTTCACCTGTTTTTAAGCCTCTTGTTGGAATGGTTTACCCTCATTTAACTGGAGCTACTTAACATTTGGTGACTTTTGCCAGAGGTCTGGAAAGATTCTGCTTAAATCCAAAACATCCACTGCTTTTTTGTTGTTGTTGTGTCTTTCGGCTTTTCCCAGTTAGGGGTCACCACAGCGGAACTCCGGTCCGCTAATGATTAGTAGTTGATTTTTACATGCCGAGTTACCAGCCCTGATGCACAACCTTCAACGAAGGTACACCCATTCATGCATGTCTCCACGCAGAAGACGCTCTAGCTGAGAATCAAACCAGACAGCGTCTTACTGTGAGGTGAGGTGACAACGCTACCGCAGCACCACCACCGCGGGTCAAAACATACACTGATAAAGTAAAAAAAAATAAGTACCTTGTGAGGTTCCTTTGCACTTTGCTTACTGTATTTTATCATTCTGTTGCTTTATTTTGCTGACTTACTGTATTTTTCTGCACTTTATGAAAGCTGTTCTGTTGTTTCAAGTAGCTAGTACATAGCATAGATAAGATACAGATCTTCTGAATCTAGACTGTATTGTTACACTTGAACACTATTCCAGCCATCTTACATTAGGAGGGCCCTGCCTGCACCCTTGTGGTAGAAGTATGCAGCCTGAGCCTCATCTAAGTTGGAGATTACTGGATGAAATCTCATTGTGTGCTTTCCCATTGGTTGTTTAGCTTAAAAGTGTTTAATTTCACCAGTATTTAAACCTTGCATTTGCGAGTAGCTGCGCACCACTCAACAGGGTTCAGCAGTACACTGTATAGATGCAAACACCTTGAAAGACAAATTTTCTCCTAGACATCTGTTAGTGAATCCTCCCAAGATTCCCTGCTGCACTGTGGGAAACTCAGTTGAACACTGACAGGAGTTGCCATAGTTTTCATCCATAGCCTTCAACAGAATAAGCCCCTTTATTAATCCTAGAGAAAAATCTGGTCAAACTAGACCACTCCACAGTATTAGTTATAGTAAAAACCTGCCATAATGGACAGTCAGTTTCCAAGCATTTCTCCAGCCAGTCTGATTGACATGGCCGCCCTGAGGCAATATACTAATTTCCTCATGCATACTGACAACCACTTACCTAAAACAAACAAATACAATATGTGAGAGATGTAATTACACTATGAATTTGGAATCAATTCTCTCACATAAGAACAAACTGGACATCAAACAGGTTGTCAGCACAAACACATCACCTCTCACACAAAACAATGCCACAACACATAAACCCACATACGCGGAGGTAGAAGCCTACCAAAAGATCAGAGACCTCCAACCACAAAGCACTTGCACACATGCAAAAGCAAATAGAATCCACTGCACATAACATACAGATGACTCTCATACACTCACACACACACACACACACACACACACACACACACACACAAACACACACACACACACACACACACACACACACACACACACACACACAGATCACACACACACACACACACACACACACACACACACACACACACACACACACACACACACGCACACCAGTGTCTTAGCAAATAAGCCCATATGGCAAAACACCTTAAAACCAAATGTCCTCGTCATAGGTGACTCCACAGTGAGACACACAAATGTCCCCCTCACCAGCTAGACAAGGAGAGGGTCATGGTCAGCTGCCTGTCAGGTGTCAGGATCCATTAAATCACACATGCACTCAAGTCACTCAACAACAATTATTGCTATGATTCTGTCATAGTACATGTTGGGATGAATGATTTGAGATATGATTGAACTCTCAGATTATGTGTCCCAGGCAGGTATGTTGCTAATCTTAAACAGCATTCTACCTTCACCCAGGATGATGCCACAATACAGACAAAAAATGATTGACTTCAACAATTGGCTCAGCTTCTTGTGTCAGTCCAGGAGGATCCAGTATCTGTTAGCCTGGGAAGACATGATTGACAGACCACGCTGCTTTACCAGAGATGGTCTTCACCTGTCTCCTCTAGGCTTTCAGATACTGGCAAAGGCATTTGCCTCCCCCATAGTGCCTTTTTTAGGCAATGTCAAAACAACATTTCTGACATAAAAAAGCCACTCAAGACAAACTCAAGGTTATGCTGCTTAATGCTAGGTAGCCTTAACAGGAAACTGCACCTCATGGAAGCACTGCTCACTTTGAAAGATGCTGACTGACGTCTGTCCAGTCACTGAGACATGGTTCAAAGCTGCAAACAGCACCCGAGCCATGCAAGGCTACAATGCCTTCTACATGTTCAGTTCCCAATACAAGTGTGAAAGAACCAAAGGTGGAGGTGTATCCATCTTCATTGAAGCCAAATACACCTCGAGACTGGTTAAACAGTATGACTCTCTTGAGCTACTCCAGGTCCAACTAACTATAGGTAAAACACCCTACCCCATCATTGCCAGATACAGGTCCCCCACAGGGAGCCAAGAGAAGCACACCACCTACCTAAACTTACTAGAGTCAGTCACTACACAGCCAAGCACTTTGGTCATGAGTGATTTCAACTATCCTTCCATTGATTGGGTGGGGTACATGAGCACAAACATGCCTGCCCTGAGGTTCCTGGGCTTTGCCAGTACAAATCCCCTGAAACAGCTAGTCTCCACCCTCACAAGGGGCTCAAATGTCCTAGACCTAGTACTCAACAGCATGGGAAGTCACTACACTACCCCCTGTGAGTTGCCCTCCCTGGAAAGATCAGACCATAAATCTATGTCATTTGAAGTAACAATCAGACCTGACACTCCCACAGGAGCAAAAAAAAAAAAACTGAAAAAACTCTCTAAAGCAAACTACAGCCTACTAGGCAATGGTATAGAAACTCCTTACTAACACAGCCAGCAATAACTCCTATGCAGAGGAGTGCACAAATGCCCTGTACAACCACCTAAACAGCTGTATAGACTCAGCTATACTAACTGGATCAAAACCAGATCCTCCTGAAAAATAACAGGCCACCCTGGTGGACCTCAAGTATAAACAGGTTATATAACAAAAGGAAGAAACTATTGTCTAAGAATAAGAGAGAAGTTATTTAGCAAAAGAAGAACACCCTCCACAACCTGAACAAGCAAGTTAGATATTTTGTAAAGTCCTGTAAAGCTAGTTATGAAGCTAAATTAGCATCTCTAGCTAAGGATAACCAAAAGGGGTTCTTTAGCTATGTCTGAAATCTAAAAGGGAATGCCCAACTATGTCTTGAACTTACAGTGAACGGTACCTCTCATATTGAACCTGAGAAAATTGCCCACCTTCTAGCTGACCGATTTGGCACAAATTTTGCCCCCCTGTCCCCACCAGCCATACTCCAAAGCATACCTAACACCAGTCCTCTACCTAATATCTCCAAAGAGCATATCATATCCATGCTCTCCAAGGCCAAAAACACAGCTGCTTATGGGATTAGATAACATCCCAGACTGCTACTAAACAATCTACAAGACCTAAAAAAAACACTTGGCACTCTCTCACCTCAGCCTGAGCACTGGCTTTGTTCTAGCAGAGTGGAGAACAGCAACAGTAATCCCCTTGCACAAAGGGGTCCATCAACCAACCCTGGGAACTATAAACCCATAAGCCTAACCAGCCTTATCTGCAAAGCCATGGAAAGAATCACCATGGACCATATCAACAGGGACATAGACGACCTTCGAACTCTTGACCCAACCCAGTTTGACTTTGTTAAGGGTAGATCATACTTTATAAACCTGGTAGACTTCTTAGAGAATATCACGAAACTCTGGCTGAAGGCAAAACAGTACATACTGGCTATCTTGACTTAGCCAAGACTTTTGACACAATCACCCACTCAGGTATCATTGAGAAACTCTCCCAGCTGGGAATTAACCCATACATCACTAGATGGTTAG